>NC_048570.1:94171813-94204313 GCF_013265735.2 Oncorhynchus mykiss | reverse complement strand
TGATGTTCTATACAGACAGAGAGCCATGGTAGATTAGTACTGTATACAGACAGAGAGACATGGGAGATTAGTACTGTATACAGACAGAGACATGGTAGATTAGTACTGTATACAGACAGAGAGACATGGTAGATTAGTACTGTATACAGACAGAGACATGGTAGATTAGTACTGTATACAGACAGAGAGACATGGGAGATTAGTACTGTATACAGACAGAGAGACATGGTAGATTAGTACTGTATACAGACAAAGAGACATGGTAGATTAGTACTGTATACAGACAGAGAGACATGGTAGATTAGTACTGTATACAGACAGAGAGACATGGTAGATCAGTACTGTATAGGGATGTTTTATACAGACAGAAATGAGGCTGATAGTAATAATGGACAGAGTGGACTGTCTCTGGACCCTGATTGGACCCTGACCGGACCCTGACCCGGACCGGACCCTGACCCTGACCCGGACCCTGACAGGACCCTGACCGGACCCGGACCCTGACTGGACCCTGACCCTGACCGGACCCTGACCGGACCCTGACCGGACCCTGACCAGACCCTGACCAGACCCTGACCCTGACCGGACCCTGACCGGACCCTGACCAGACCCTGACCCTGACCCTGACCGGACCCTGACCGGACCCTGACCAGACCCTGACCCTGACCGGACCCTGACCAGACCCTGACCCTGACCGGACCCTGACCAGACCCTGACCCTGACCCTGACCGGACCCTGACCGGACCCTGACCGGACCCGGACCCTGACCGGACCCGGACCGGACTCAGACCCTGACCGGACCCTGACCCTGACCGGACCCTGACCCTGACCGGACCCTGACCGGTCCCTGACCGGACCCGGACCCTGACCGGACCCTGACCCTGACCGGACCCTGACCGGACCCTGACCGGACCCGGACCGGACTCAGACCCTGACCGGACCCTGACCCTGACCGGACCCTGACCCTGACCGGACCCTGACCGGTCCCTGACCGGACCCGGACCCTGACCGGACCCTGACCGGACCCTGACCGGACTCAGACCCTGACCGGACCCTGACCCTGACCGGACCCTGACCCTGACCGGACCCTGACCGGTCCCTGACCGGACCCGGACCCTGACCGGACCCTGACCGGACCCTGACCGGACCCGTACCCTGACCGGACCCTGACCCTGACCGGACCCTGACCGGACCCTGACCCTGACCGGACCCTGACCGGACCCTGACCCGGACCCTGACCGGACCCGGACCCTGACCGGACTCTTACGGTGGTCATGAGGGCGTTCCACGTGGAGGTGAAGACGTCGGTGTTGTTGTGTCCCTGGTAGTGTCTCTTCAGATCTCTGGTAAACTTCTCTCTGGTGAGCTGCACAATAAAGAGAATAGTGTCTTTAGGATTCTACCGAACAGTTTACGACGTCTTTTTAAAACCACGGCAACCTCTAACGGTCTCGATAACCCTTTGGCCAGAATTCTAATTGAGAATCGTTACCAGGGGCTTTACGGTGAGTTCGTTTGCTTGGACAACCCCATTACCGTAGCAACGCCACGGTACTGTTTCCCTGTTGTAGCTGATTCCTCTAAGCACTTTCAGTTAAAAGTCTACACGGCAGGCTTGTTTTGACAACCCCATTACCGTAGCAACCCCTGTAAAAGGCATCCCTCACGGTCGTCGTATCTGGGACTGATAGTGTAAGTCCACCCTGTCCTAATACGGGCGTAACTGTATCTGGGACTGATGCCGGATAGTGTAAGTACACCCTGTCCTAATATGGGCGCACCTGTATCTGGGACTGATGCCTGATAGTGTAAGTCCACCCTGTCCTAATACGGGCGTACCTGTATCTGGGACTGATAGTGTAAGAACACCCTGTCCTAATACGGGCGTACCTGTATCTGGGACTGATGCCTGATAGTGTAAGTCCACCCTGTCCTAATACGGGCGTAACTGTATCTGGGACTGATGCCTGATAGTGTAAGTACACCCTGTCCTAATACGGGCGTAACTGTATCTGGGACTGATGCCTGATAGTGTAAGTACACCCTGTCCTAATACGGGCGTACCTGTATCTGGGACTGATGCCTGATAGTGTAAGTACACCCTGTCCTAATATGGGCGTACCTGTATCTGGGACTGATGCCTGATAGTGTAAGTCCACCCTGTCCTAATACGGGCGTACCTGTATCTGGGACTGATAGTGTAAGAACACCCTGTCCTAATACGGGCGTACCTGTATCTGGGACTGATGCCTGATAGTGTAAGTCCACCCTGTCCTAATACGGGCGTAACTGTATCTGGGACTGATGCCTGATAGTGTAAGTACACCCTGTCCTAATACGGGCGTAACTGTATCTGGGACTGATGCCTGATAGTGTAAGTACACCCTGTCCTAATACGGGCGTACCTGTATCTGGGACTGATGCCTGATAGTGTAAGTACACCCTGTCCTAATATGGGCGTACCTGTATCTGGGACTGATGCCTGATAGTGTAAGTCCACCCTGTCCTAATACGGGCGTAACTGTATCTGGGACTGATGCCTGATAGTGTAAGTACACCCTGTCCTAATACGGGTGAACCTGTATCTGGGACTGATGCCTGATAGTGTAGGTACACCCTGTCCTAATACGGGCGTACCTGTATCTGGGACTGATGCCTGATAGTGTAAGAACACCATGTCCTAATACGGGCGTACCTGTATTTGGGACTGATGCCTGATAGTGTAAGAACACCCTGTCCTAATATGGGCGTACCTGTATCTGGGACTGATGCCTGATAGTGTAAGTACACCCTGTCCTAATACGGGCGAACCTGTATCTGGGACTGATGCCTGATAGTGTAAGTCCACCCTGTCCTAATACGGGCGTAACTGTATCTGGGACTGATGCCTGATAGCGTAAGTACACCCTGTCCTAATATGGGCGTACCTGTATCTGGGACTGATGCCAGATATTGTAACTCCACCCTGTCCTAATACGGGCGTAACGTCCTGATGAGGTTACCCGATTCCAATCAGAGAGAGAAACAGAGAAACACTCACATGCTCCCGGAATACGAAGGCCAAGATGGCTGCTGCTAACTCTGCCAGGAAGATGACCAGGATGAGCAGGAAGAACTGAGGAGAGGGAGAGAGAAGAGGGACAATCAGAATAGTGACTCCATTCACTAAACACTCAATATACAGACAGAGAGATCGGATCCCCCGAGCTGACAAGGTACAAATCTGTCGTTCTGCCCCCTGAACGAGGCAGTTAACCCACTGTTCCCCGGTAGGCCGTCATTGTAATATAAGAATGTGTTCTTAACTGACTTGCCAAGTTAAATACAGGTCAAATAAAAAATGTTTAAAAAAATAAGTCATAGATCTCTTCCGTTTCAGTGACCAATAATTAACACATCATTTAGTCCACTAGGTGGCACTATTTATCATATCATTGCACTACCTGAATAACCCCAGCGTTTTACAGCATCAAGGTACCAGCTGAGACATCTTATAGGCAACCATAATGATTAGTGTAGACGGGGTGAAGGTTCAGGAGGGAAATAGTTGTCACCTGATTGGTTTTCACGCAGTTTTATCAGCGATATCCAATTACCAGCACTGTTTTGTGTAATTTGACATGCTGACAAGCCAAGAGCGCTAAACCAAACATAATGTAGAGTAGATAACTAACCAAACATAATGTAGAGTAGATAACTAACCAGACATAATGTAGAGTAGATAACTAACCAGACATAATGTAGAGTAGATAACTAACCAAACATAATGTAGAGTAGATAACTAACCAGACATAATGTAGAGTAGATAACTAACCAGACATAATGTAGAGTAGATAACTAACCAGACATAATGTAGAGTAGATAACTAACCAGACATAATGTAGAGTAGATAACTAACCAGACATAATGTAGAGTAGATAACTAACCAAACGTAATGTAGAGTAGATAACTAACCAGACATAATGTAGAGTAGATAACTAACCAAACATAATGTAGAGTAGATAACTAACCAGACATAATGTAGAGTAGATAACTAACCAAACATAATGTAGAGTAGATAACTAACCAGACATAATGTAGAGTAGATAACTAACCAGACATAATGTAGAGTAGATAATTAACCAAACATAATGTAGAGTAGATAACTAACCAGACATAATGTAGAGTAGATAACTAACCAGACATAATGTAGAGTAGATAACTAACCAGACATAATGTAGAGTAGATAACTAACCAGACATAATGTAGAGTAGATAACTAACCAGACATAATGTAGAGTAGATAACTAACCAGACATAATGTAGAGTAGATAACTAACCAGACATAATGTAGAGTAGATAACTAACCAGACATAATGTAGAGTAGATAACTAACCAGACATAATGTAGAGTAGATAATTAACCAGACATAATGTAGAGTAGATAACTAACCAGACATAATGTAGAGTAGATAACTAACCAGACATAATGTAGAGTAGATAATTAACCAACCATAATGTAGAGTAGATAACTAACCAAACATAATGTAGAGTAGATAACTAACCAGACATAATGTAGAGTAGATAATTAACCAGACATAATGTAGAGTAGATAACTAACCAGACATAATGTAGAGTAGATAACTAACCAGACATAATGTAGAGTAGATAACTAACCAAACGTAATGTAGAGTAGATAACTAACCAGACATAATGTAGAGTAGATAACTAACCAGACATAATGTAGAGTAGATAACTAACCAGACATAATGTAGAGTAGATAACTAACCAGACATAATGTAGAGTAGATAATTAACCAACCATAATGTAGAGTAGATAACTAACCAGACATAATGTAGAGTAGATAATTAACCAAACATAATGTAGAGTAGATAATTAACCAGACATAATGTAGAGTAGATAACTAACCAGACATAATGTAGAGTAGATAATTAACCAAACGTAATGTAGAGTAGATAACTAACCAGACATAATGTAGAGTAGATAACTAACCAGACATAATGTAGAGTAGATAACTAACCAGACATAATGTAGAGTAGATAACTAACCAAACATAATGTAGAGTAGATAACTAACCAACCATAATGTAGAGTAGATAACTAACCAAACATAATGTAGAGTAGATAACTAACCAAACGTAATGTAGAGTAGATAACTAACCAAACATAATGTAGAGTAGATAACTAACCAACCATAATGTAGAGTAGATAACTAACCAGACATAATGTAGAGTAGATAATTAACCAGACATAATGTAGAGTAGATAACTAACCAGACATAATGTAGAGTAGATAACTAACCAAACATAATGTTGAGTAGATAACTAACCAACCATAATGTAGAGTAGATAACTAACCAAACATAATGTAGAGTAGATAACTAACCAAACATAATGTAGAGTAGATAACTAACCAGACATAATGTAGAGTAGATAATTAACCAGACATAATGTAGAGTAGATAACTAACCAGACATAATGTAGAGTAGATAACTAACCAGACATAATGTAGAGTAGATAACTAACCAGACATAATGTAGAGTAGATAACTAACCAGACATAATGTAGAGTAGATAACTAACCAGACATAATGTAGAGTAGATAACTAACCAAACATAATGTAGAGTAGATAACTAACCAAACGTAATGTAGAGTAGATAACTAACCAAACATAATGTAGAGTAGATAACTAACCAGACATAATGTAGAGTAGATAACTAACCAACCGTAATGTAGAGTAGATAACTAACCAAACATAATGTAGAGTAGATAACTAACCAACCATAATGTAGAGTAGATAACTAACCAAACATAATGTAGAGTAGATAACTAACCAGACATAATGTAGAGTAGATAACTAACCAGACATAATGTAGAGTAGATAACTAACCAACCGTAATGTAGAGTAGATAACTAACCAAACATAATGTAGAGTAGATAACTAACCAGACGTAATGTAGAGTAGATAACTAACCAACCATAATGTAGAGTAGATAACTAACCAGACATAATGTAGAGTAGATAACTAACCAACCACATAATGTAGAGTAGATAACTAACCAGACATAATGTAGAGTAGATAACTAACCAAACGTAATGTAGAGTAGATAACTGACCAAACATAATGTAGAGTAGATAACTAACCAGACATAATGTAGAGTAGATAACTAACCAGACATAATGTAGAGTAGATAACTAACCAGACATAATGTAGAGTAGATAACTAACCAGACATAATGTAGAGTAGATAACTAACCAGACATAATGTAGAGTAGATAACTAACCAGACATAATGTAGAGTAGATAACTAACCAGATATAATGTAGAGTAGATAACTAACCAGACATAATGTAGAGTAGATAACTAACCAGACATAATGTAGAGTAGATAACTAACCAGACATAATGTAGAGTAGATAACTAACCAGACATAATGTAGAGTAGATAACTAACCAGACATAATGTAGAGTAGATAACTAACCAGACATAATGTAGAGTAGATAACTAACCAACCATAATGTAGAGTAGATAACTAACCAGACATAATGTAGAGTAGATAACTAACCAGACATAATGTAGAGTAGATAACTAACCAGACATAATGTAGAGTAGATAACTAACCAAACGTAATATAGAGTAGATAACTAACCAACCGTAATGTAGAGTAGATAACTAACCAGACATAATGTAGAGTAGATAACTAACCAGACATAATGTAGAGTAGATAACTAACCAACCATAATGTAGAGTAGATAACTAGATAAGAGTAGCAGCCCAGGAATGTTTATAGCACTATTATAACACACTGAACTTACAAAGAGGAATGTTTATAGCACTATTATAACACACTGAACTTACAAAGAGGAATGTTTATAGCACTATTATAACACACTGAACTTACAAAGAGGAATGTTTATAGCACTATTATAACACACTGAACTTACAAAGAGGAATGTTTATAGCACTATTATAACACACTGAACTTACAAAGAGGAATGTTTATAGCACTATTATAACACACTGAACTTACAAAGAGGAATGTTTATAGCACTATTATAACACACTGAACTTACAAAGAGGAATGTTTATGGCACTATTATAACACACTGAACTTACAAAGAGCAGCAGACACTTGTTCTCCCGGATGGCTCCACAGCAGCCCAGGAAGCCGAGGAGGAAGAGCATTGCCCCCATGGCCAGGATGATGTAGACCCCAGTGAAGAGCAGAGGGTTGGCTGCTATGATCTCCCTGAAGCCCATAGGGTCCACCAGTACCCACACACCCACACCAAGCAGGAAAGAGCCTCCTAACTGGACCACACACACACAGAGAGAGAGGGAGCCAATCAGAATAGGAGAGACACACAGGCAGCCAATCAGAACAGAGTATAGCCAGGAAGAAGGAAGTATAGTAGGAAGTTGATGTCTGATTTAACTGGGAGAGGCTATACCGTGGGCCCAAGTTAATGATGCTTGTCACTCAAGCATGGCAGGTGGATGGATTATCTTGGCAAAGGAGAAATGCTCACTAACAGGGATGTAAACAAATTTGTGGACAAAATTTGAGAAAAATAAGCTTTTTGTGCGTATGGAACTTTTCTGGGATTTTATTATTTCAGCTGATGTAACATGAGACCAACACTTTACATGTTGCGTTTCTATTTTTGTTCAGTGTAACATCAGACAGCAGAACATCAGACAGCAGAACATCAGACAGCAGAACATCAGACAGCAGAACATCAGACAGCAGAACATCAGACAGCAGAACATCAGACAGCAGAACATCAGACAGCAGAACATCAGACAGTAGAACATCAGACAGCAGAACATCAGACAGCAGAACATCAGACAGCAGAACATCAGACAGCAGAACATCAGACAGCAGAACATCAGACAGCAGAACATCAGACAGCAGAACATCAGACAGCAGAACATCAGACAGCAGAACATCAGACAGCAGAACATCAGACAGCAGAACATCAGACAGCAGAACATCAGACAGTAGAACATCAGACAGCAGAACATCAGACAGCAGAACATCAGACAGCAGAACATCAGACAGTAGAACATCAGACAGCAGAACATCAGACAGCAGAACATCAGACAGCAGAACATCAGACAGCAGAACATCAGACAGCAGAACATCAGACAGCAGAACATCAGACAGTAGAACATCAGACAGTAG
This sequence comes from Oncorhynchus mykiss, assembly GCF_013265735.2. NCBI lineage: Eukaryota > Metazoa > Chordata > Actinopteri > Salmoniformes > Salmonidae > Oncorhynchus > Oncorhynchus mykiss. The sequence continues at coordinate 94,196,133 of NC_048570.1, read as the reverse complement.
AACATCAGACAGCAGAACATCAGACAGCAGAACATCAGACAGCAGAACATCAGACAGCAGAACATCAGACAGCAGAACATCAGACAGCAGAACATCAGACAGCAGAACATCAGACAGCAGAACATCAGACAGCAGAACATCAGACAGCAGAGCATCAGACAGCAGAACATCAGACAGCAGAACATCAGACAGCAGAACATCAGACAGCAGAACATCAGACAGCAGAACATCAGACAGCAGAACATCAGACAGCAGAACATCAGACAGCAGAATATCAGACAGCAGAACATCAGGACATCAGAACATCAGACAGCAGAACATCAGACAGCAGAACATCAGACAGCAGAACATCAGACAGCAGAACATCAGACAGTAGAACATCAGACAGCAGAACATCAGACAGCAGAACATCAGACAGCAGAACATCAGACAGCAGAACATCAGACAGCAGAACATCAGACAGCAGAACATCAGACAGCAGAACATCAGACAGCAGAACATCAGACAGCAGAACATCAGACAGTAGAACATCAGACAGCAGAACATCAGACAGCAGAACATCAGACAGCAGAACATCAGACAGCAGAACATCAGACAGTAGAACATCAGACAGTAGAACATCAGACAGCAGAACATCAGACAGCAGAACATCAGACAGTAGAACATCAGACAGCAGAACATCAGACAGTAGAACATCAGACATCAGACAGCAGAACATCAGACATCAGACAGCAGAACATCAGACATCAGACAGCAGAACATCAGACAGCAGAACATCAGACAGCAGAACATCAGACAGCAGAACATCAGACAGCAGAACATCAGACAGCAGAACATCAGACAGCAGAACATCAGACAGTAGAACATCAGACAGCAGAACATCAGACAGCAGAACATCAGACAGCAGAACATCAGACAGCAGAACATCAGACAGTAGAACATCAGACAGTAGAACATCAGACAGCAGAACATCAGACAGCAGAACATCAGACAGTAGAACATCAGACAGCAGAACATCAGACAGTAGAACATCAGACATCAGACAGCAGAACATCAGACAGCAGAACATCAGACATCAGACAGTAGAACATCAGACATCAGACAGCAGAACATCAGACAGCAGAACATCAGACAGTAGAACATCAGACAGCAGAACATCAGACAGCAGAACATCAGACAGTAGAACATCAGACAGCAGAACATCAGACAGCAGAACATCAGACAGTAGAACATCAGACAGCAGAACATCAGACAGTAGAACATCAGACATCAGACAGCAGAACATCAGACAGCAGAACATCAGACAGTAGAACATCAGACAGCAGAACATCAGACAGCAGAACATCAGACAGCAGAACATCAGACAGCAGAACATCAGACAGCAGAACATCAGACAGTAGAACATCAGACAGTAGAACATCAGACAGCAGAACATCAGACAGCAGAACATCAGACAGCAGAACATCAGACAGTAGAACATCAGACATCAGACAGCAGAACATCAGACAGTAGAACATCAGACAGTAGAACATCAGACAGCAGAACATCAGACAGCAGAACATCAGACAGCAGAACATCAGACAGCAGAACATCAGACAGCAGAACATCAGACAGTAGAACATCAGACAGTAGAACATCAGACAGCAGAACATCAGACAGCAGAACATCAGACAGCAGAACATCAGACAGCAGAACATCAGACAGTAGAACATCAGACATCAGACAGCAGAACATCAGACAGCAGAACATCAGACAGTAGAACATCAGACAGCAGAACATCAGACAGCAGAACATCAGACATCAGACAGCAGAACATCAGACAGCAGAACATCAGACAGCAGAACATCAGACAGCAGAACATCAGAACATCAGACAGCAGAACATCAGACAGCAGAACATCAGACAGCAGAACATCAGACATCAGAACATCAGACAGCAGGACATCAGACAACAGAACATCAGACAGCAGAACATCAGACAACAGAACATCAGACATCAGACAGCAGAACATCAGACATCAGAACATCAGACATCAGAACATCAGACAGCAGAACATCAGACAGCAGAACATCAGACATCAGAACATCAGACAACAGAACATCAGACATCAGAACATCAGACAGCAGAACATCAGACAGCAGAACATCAGACAGCAGAACATCAGACATCAGACAGCAGAACATCAGACAGCAGAACATCAGAACATCAGACAGCAGAACATCAGACAGCAGAACATCAGACATCAGAACATCAGACAGCAGAACATCAGACAGCAGAACATCAGACATCAGAACATCAGACATCAGACAGCAGAACATCAGACAGCAGAACATCAGACAGCAGAACATCAGACATCAGAACATCAGACATCAGACATCAGAACATCAGACAGCAGAACATCAGACAGCAGAACATCAGACAGCAGAACATCAGGACATCAGACAGCAGAACATCAGACAGTAGAACATCAGACAGCAGAACATCAGACAGCAGAACATCAGACAGTAGAACATCAGACAGCAGAACATCAGACAGCAGAACATCAGACAGTAGAACATCAGACAGCAGAACATCAGACAGTAGAACATCAGACATCAGACAGCAGAACATCAGACAGCAGAACATCAGACAGTAGAACATCAGACAGCAGAACATCAGACAGCAGAACATCAGACAGCAGAACATCAGACAGCAGAACATCAGACAGTAGAACATCAGACAGTAGAACATCAGACAGCAGAACATCAGACAGCAGAACATCAGACAGCAGAACATCAGACAGTAGAACATCAGACATCAGACAGCAGAACATCAGACAGTAGAACATCAGACAGTAGAACATCAGACAGCAGAACATCAGACAGCAGAACATCAGACAGCAGAACATCAGACAGCAGAACATCAGACAGCAGAACATCAGACAGTAGAACATCAGACAGTAGAACATCAGACAGCAGAACATCAGACAGCAGAACATCAGACAGCAGAACATCAGACAGTAGAACATCAGACATCAGACAGCAGAACATCAGACAGCAGAACATCAGACAGTAGAACATCAGACAGCAGAACATCAGACAGCAGAACATCAGACATCAGACAGCAGAACATCAGACAGCAGAACATCAGACAGCAGAACATCAGACAGCAGAACATCAGAACATCAGACAGCAGAACATCAGACAGCAGAACATCAGACAGCAGAACATCAGACATCAGAACATCAGACAGCAGGACATCAGACAACAGAACATCAGACAGCAGAACATCAGACAACAGAACATCAGACATCAGACAGCAGAACATCAGACATCAGAACATCAGACATCAGAACATCAGACAGCAGAACATCAGACAGCAGAACATCAGACATCAGAACATCAGACAACAGAACATCAGACATCAGAACATCAGACAGCAGAACATCAGACAGCAGAACATCAGACAGCAGAACATCAGACATCAGACAGCAGAACATCAGACAGCAGAACATCAGAACATCAGACAGCAGAACATCAGACAGCAGAACATCAGACATCAGAACATCAGACAGCAGAACATCAGACAGCAGAACATCAGACATCAGAACATCAGACATCAGACAGCAGAACATCAGACAGCAGAACATCAGACAGCAGAACATCAGACATCAGAACATCAGACATCAGACATCAGAACATCAGACAGCAGAACATCAGACAGCAGAACATCAGACAGCAGAACATCAGGACATCAGACAGCAGAACATCAGACAGCAGAACATCAGACAGCAGAACATCAGACAGCAGAACATCAGACAGCATTACATCAGAACATCAGACAGCAGAACATCAGGACATCAGACAGCATTACATCAGAACATCAGAACATCAGACAGCAGAACATCAGACAGCAGAACATCAGACAGCAGAACATCAGGACATCAGAACATCAGACAGCAGAACATCAGAACATCAGACAGCAGAACATCACACAGTAGAACATCAGACATCAGAACATCAGACAGCAGAACATCAGACAGCAGAACATCAGACAACAGAACATCAGACAGCAGAACATCAGGACATCAGACAGCAGAACATCAGACAGCAGAACATCAGACAACAGAACATCAGGACATCAGACAACAGAACATCAGACAGCAGAACATCAGAACATCAGACAGCAGAACATCAGACAGCAGAACATCAGACAGCAGAACATCAGAACATCAGACAGCAGAACATCAGACAGTAGAACATCAGACAGCAGAACATCAGACAGCAGAACATCAGGACATCAGACAGCAGAACATCAGACAGCAGAACATCAGACAGCAGAACATCAGACAGCAGAACATCAGAACATCAGACAGCAGAACATCAGACAGCAGAACATCAGGACATCAGACAGCAGAACATCAGACAGCAGAACATCAGACAGCAGAACATCAGAACATCAGACAGCAGAACATCAGACAGTAGAACATCAGACAGCAGAACATCAGACAGCAGAACATCAGGACATCAGACAGCAGAACATCAGACAGCAGGACATCAGACAGCAGAACATCAGAAAGCAGAACATCAGACAGCAGAACATCAGACAGCAGAACATCAGACAGCAGAACATCAGGACATCAGAACATCAGGACATCAGACAGCAGAACATCAGACATCAGAACATCAGACAGCAGACAGCATTACAACAGAACATCAGACAGCAGAACATCAGACAACAGAACATCAGACAGCAGAACATCAGACAACAGAACATCAGACATCAGAACATCAGACAGCAGAACATCAGACAGCAGAACATCAGGACATCAGAACATCAGACAGCAGAACATCAGACAGCAGAACATCAGACATCAGAACATCAGACAGCAGACAGCATTACAACAGAACATCAGACAGCAGAACATCAGACAGCAGAACATCAGACAGCAGAACATCAGACAGCAGAACATCAGGACATCAGACAGCATTACAACAGAACATCAGACAGCAGAACATCAGACAACAGAACATCAGACAGCAGAACATCAGACAACAGAACATCAGACATCAGAACATCAGACAGCAGAACATCAGAACAGGGAGTGTAAAGCAAGCAGCATGTACTCACAAAAATGAGGAAGTTGAAGAAGAACATGAGGTACTTGATACAGCTGAGACAGTCCCCCTCCATGGCTGTTCCCTGTGCTGAAGGCTCCCTGGACCCCTGCAGAAACACACACACACACACACACACACACAGAGAGAGAGAGGCCTGTTAATTACTGAAAAGCATAGAGCCCTGTACAACATAAAACAAAATAAAGTTATGCCATAGCGTGTCTCCAGGATGGATGAGCTGCAGTTCACCTACGGGTCTTTGGGCTCTAGAGAAGTTAAATCGTCCTCTTAGAGACTGAGGTGAGAAGAGCCGTCGTCTCCTCTCTTCCACAACAAGGAGACACAAGGACAGACATGAGAGAGTAAAAGCTAAGAGAGATGTCAGTCCCCAAGAGATTGTGGGAACCTGTCGCTGCCAGGCTGAGTCCCCGAGCGACTCGTGAGCGACTCTTGTGTCATGTGGGGACCGTGTGGGAGGATGTGTTATACTTCGTCAGAATCAGTGGATCCTGGTGTGATGAGGACCAACAGTCTCTTCCAGCTATGATGGTGTTGACCAGGACGACGCCACCTGCTGTCACCTGTCACAGCTGACTCATTTCACATGCTGCAGTGACACCGTTCAGACGACACAAACCAGTCTGTCTGTTCTTCAGTTCAGTCAATTGGTTGGTCTGGGGGGAGGGGGGGGGGGGGGGACACAAGAAGTGCATCTCCAGGACCAGATTTGAGGAACACATTTCTCTAAATATAAAACATTCACCGGCAACTACTGACGTTTTATGTGGTGACCTCATCACTTAGATAGGCAGTGTGCTGTCTGTCTGACCTCGTCACTTAGATAGGCAGTGTGCTGTCTGTCTGACCTCGTCACTTAGATAGGCAGTGTGCTGTCTGTCTGACGTTAGATAGGCAGTGTGCTGTCTGACCTTGTCACTTAGATAGGCAGTGTGCTGTCTGTCTGACCTCATCACTTAGATAGGCAGTGTGCTGTCTGTCTGACCTCGTCACTTAGATAGGCAGTGTGCTGTCTGTCTGACCTCGTCACTTAGATAGGCAGTGTGCTGTCTGTCTGACCTCGTCACTTAGATAGGCAGTGTGCTGTCTGTCTGACCTCGTCACTTAGATAGGCAGTGTGCTGTCTGTCTGACCTCATCACTTAGATAGGCAGTGTGCTGTCTGTCTGACCTCATCACTTAGATAGGCAGTGTGCTGTCTGTCTGACCTTAGATAGGCAGTGTGCTGTCTGCCTGACCTTAGATAGGCAGTGTGCTGTCTGTCATCACTTAGATAAGTAGTGTGCTGTCTCTCTGACCTTAGATAGGCAGTGTGCTGTCTGTCTGACCTTAGATAGGCAGCGTGCTGTCTCTCTGACCTTAGATAGGCAGTGTGCTGTCTGTCTGCCCTCCCTGTTCACACCAGCAATAAATGAAACCCGATTCTCCCTGGGTACATCCCATCCCTGTATAGTGCACTATGAGCCCTATGGGTACTACATAGGAAATAGGGTGCTATCTGCTACATACACCCCTATTGTTAGTCCCTTCAGTGGGAACTCAGCCAAGTGTATTTACTGCCTATCTGAACACTGTCTGACCTGTGTTGCTGGTCCTAGTCTATTTAACTAAATGGTGTGTGTGTGTGTGTGTGTGTGTGTGTGTGTGTGTGTGTGTGTGTGTGTGTGTGTGTGTGTGTGTGTGTGTGTGTGTGTGTGTGTGTGTGTTGGAGTCCAGTTCTGCTATGACTGGCCGGGGCAGAGTAGAGCACTCTGGGTAATTGATGTCCTTTAAAGGGGATTTTGGGTAATGAAGTGAAGTCTTTTTTTCATAAGTGTCTGGGGAATTTGGGTTTATAGACACACACACACAAAGAGAGAGAAACACACACACAGAGAAAGAAACACACACACACACACACACAGAGAAACACACACACACACACAGAGAGAAACACACACACACAAAGAGAGAGAGAAACACACACACACACACAAAGAGAGAGAGAAACACACACACACACACACATTGCACAGAACTCCAGTGTCCCACTCTGCAGCTGTGGTTCCTGTTTAAAATAGGACTAGGGGCAGCTGGACGATTTCACACTGCCAAATAGAAGATGGACAGAAATAATTCCCTTCACTATCTCCCCCTGTCTCTCTCCTCTACTCTCCTCTCCCTCTCCTCCTGTCCTTCTGTCCTCTCTGTCATCCTCTTATCTTTTCTCCTCTCCTCTCTCTCCTCCTCTCATTCCTCTCTCCTCCTTCTCCACTCCTATCTATTCTCCTCTCATTCATCTCTCATCCTCCTCTCTTCTCCCCCTCTCCTCTCATTCCTCTCTCCTCTTCCTCTCTTCTCCCCCTCTCCTCTCATTCCTCTCTCCTCCTCCTCTCTTCTCCTCCTCTCCTATCTATTCTCCTCTCATTCCTCTCTCCTCCTCCTCCTCCTCCTCAGAGAACAGCAGTTCCAGTATAATTCAATAGTCCTGCATCCTGTTGTTCCCTAAAGCAGTTTACAGCACAATACTGGCCCTCCCTCAGGTGTAGAGCTCAATAGACCCACGTTATAGAGTGTGTAGAGCTCAATAGACCCATGTTATAGAGTGTGTAGAGCTCAATAGACCCATGTTATAGAGTGTGTAGAGCTCAATAGACCCATGTTATAGAGTGTGTAGAGCTCAATAGACCCATGTTATAGAGTGTGTAGAGCTCAATAGACCCATGTTATAGAGTGTGTAGAGCTCAATAGACCCATGTTATAGAGTGTGTAGAGCTCAATAGACCCATGTTATAGAGTGTGTAGAGCTCAATAGACCCATGTTATAGAGTGTGTAGAGCTCAATAGACCCATGTTATAGAGTGCGTAGAGCTCAATAGACCCATGTTATAGAGTGCGTAGAGCTCAATAGACCCATGTTATAGAGTGTGTAGAGCTCAATAGACCCATGTTATAGAGTGTGTAGAGCTCAACAGACCCATGTTATAGAGTGTGTAGAGCTCAATAGACCCATGTTATAGAGTGTGTAGAGCTCAATAGACCCATGTTATAGAGTGTGTAGAGCTCAATCGACCCATGTTATGGAGTGTGTGGTTTGTGTGTGTGTGTGTGTGTGTGTGTGTGTGTGTGTGTGTGTGTGTGTGTGTGTGTGTGTGTGTGTGTGTGTGTGTGTGTGTGTGTGTGTGTGTGTGTGTGTGTGTTTCTGTCACTAGCCCTGATAGATTCTGCTGTGCTCACCAAGCCAGAGACTCCTTATTTATTTATTTATCTTTATTTAACTAGGCATGTCAGTTAAAGAACAAATTCATATCTGCTCAGAAACTAACTGAAACACACACCAAACCTCTTCAGAGTCTACAGGTACAGTGATCGGTAAGCTGCTCTGACAGCTGATGCTTAAAGTTAGAGAGGGAGATATGAGACTCCAGCTTCAGTGATTTTTGCAATTCGTTCCAGTCATTGGCAGCAGACAACTGGAAGGAAAGGCGGCCCAAGGAGGAGTTGGCTTTGGGGATGACCAGTGAAATATACCTGCTGGAGCGCATGCTACGGGTGGGTGCTGCTATGGTGACCAGTGAGCTGAGATAAGGCGGGACTTTACCTAGCATAAACTTATAGATGACCTGGAGCCAGTGGGTTTGGCGATGAATATGTAGCGAGGACCAGCCAACGAGAGCGTACAGGTCACAGAGGTGGGTAGTATATGGGGCTCTGGTGACTAAAAGGATGGCACTGTGATAGACTACATCCAGTTTGCTGAGTAGAGTGTTGGAGGCTATTTTGTAAATGACATCGCCAAGGATCAGTCAATGATTGGTAGGATAGTCCGTTTTATGAGGGTATGTTTGGCACCCTCCCGCCCGACTAGCCTCCCCCAGCCCCACCGCTAGCCACCTCCTAGCCTCCACCAGTCCCACCGCTAGCCACCTCAATAGGTGGGGCTGGGGGAGGCTAGGAGGGGCTGGGGGAGGCTAGGAGGTGGCTAGCGGTGGGGCTGGGGGAGGCTAGGAGGTGGCTAGCGGTGGGGCTGGGGGAGGCTAGGAGGTGGCTAGCGGTGGGGCTGGGGGAGGCTAGGAGGTGGCTAGCGGTGGGGCTGGGGGAGGCTAGGAGGTGTCTAGCGGTGGAGTTTGAGGAAGTGCAGCGTATACAGGAAGTGTTTTCTCACAGGACAGAGAACATTGGATTCAGATTTCCTTCATCAATCAGAACACGGCCTGGTGCAGTGGTTAAGGGCGCTATACTGCAGCGCCAGCTGTGCCACCAGAGACTCTGGGTTCGCGCCCAGGCTCTGTCGTAACCGCCCGCGACCGGGAGGTCCGTGGGGCGACGCACAATTGGCCTAGCGTCGTCCGGGTTAGGGAGGGCTTGGACGGTAGGGATATCCTTGTCTCATCGCGCACCAGCGACTCCTGTGGCGGGCTGAGCACAGTGCTCGCTAACCAAGGTTGCCAGGTGCACGGTGTTTCCTCCGACACATTGGTGCGGCTGGCTTCCCGGGTGCTGGATGCGCGCTGTGTTAAGAAGCAGTGCGGCTTGGTTGGGTTGTGTATCGGAGGACACATGACTTTCAACCTTCGTCTCTCCCGAGCCCGTACGGGAGTTGTAGCGATGAGACAAGATAGTAGCTACTAAAACAATTGGATACCACGAAGTTGGGGAGAAAAAGGGGTAAAATAAAAAAATATATAAAAAATATATTTAAAAAATCTATCAGAACACAGCTGCTTCTTCCTCCACCTCCTCCTTCACTTCTATCTCCTCCATTATCTGCACCTCCTCCTTCACTTCTATCTGCTCCACCTCCTCCTTCACTTCTATCTCCTCCACCTCCTCCTCCACTATCTCCTCCACCTCCTCCTGCTTCTTCCTACACCTCCTCCTTCACTTCTATCTCCTCCACCTCCTCCTTCACTTCTATCTCCTCCATTATCTGCACCTCCTCCTTCACTTCAATCTCCTCCATTATCTGCTCCACCTACCCCTGCTTCTCCTTTATCTGCACCTCCTCCTTCACTACTATCTCCTCCTTCACTTCTATCTCCTCCATTATCTGCTCCACCTACCCCTGCTTCTCCTTTATCTGCACCTCCTCCTTCACTTCTATCTCCTCCATTATCTGCTCCACCTCCCCCTGCTTCTCCTTTATCTGCACCTCCTCCTTCACTACTATCTCCTCCTTCACTTCTATCTCCTCCATTATCTGCTCCACCTCCCCCTGATTCTCCATTATCTGCACCTCCTCCTTCACTTCGATCTCCTCCATTATCTGCTCCACATCCTCCTCCTCCACCTCCTCCTGCTTCTCCATTATCTGCACCTCCTCCTTCACTAATATCTCCTCCTCCTCCATTATCTGCTCCACCTCCTCCTCCTCCACTATCTCCTCCACCTCCTCCTGCTTCTCCATTATCTGCACCTCCACCTCCTCCTTCACTACTATCTCCTCCACCTCCATTATCTGCTCCACCTCCTCCTCCTCCACCTCCTCCTTCACTACTATCTCCTCCACCTCCATTATCTGCTCCACCTCCTCCTCCTCCTCCTCCTCCACCTCCTCCTTCACTACTATCTCCTCCACCTCCTCCTCCTCCATTATCTGCTCCACCTCCTCCTCCTCCTCCACCTCCTCCTCCTCCTCCACTATCTTTAGTCTGATGAAAGGATCCTCTCTCTCTCTCTCTCTCTCTCAGTCCTTGAGAGCAGTATGATAATAACAAGACGGTTAAACAATAGTCAAAGTGTGCTACGCCAGACTAGGAGAAGAATGCAACGGAAATACTGGAACTCCTCAAGAGTTTATTTGGGTTATAGTTTAAGGTTTGGTTTATATAGTGTCAAGCGTGGCATATTTTTGGCCACCGACTGATAAGATCCAGATCAGAGTTTTATTTGAGAGGTTTTTACGTTCCCTCACGTTAACGGTGTACTGTTCACTGCCTACATAGTGCATCAAAGCCCCTGCACCCTATTCCCTATAAAGAGCGGTGCCTGGAGGGGTCAAAAGTAGTGCACTTTATAGAAAACAGGGAGCCATTTGTGACTCTGGTTCAGCTCCAGTGTCAGAGAGGGGAAGGGGTTTTCCTGAGGTAAACTCTGTACTGTTTGTGTCAGAGAGGGGAAGGGGTTTTCCTGAGGTAAACTCTGTACTGCTGTCTGTGTCAGAGAGGAGACAGGGTTTTCCTGAGGTAAACTCTGTACTGTCTGTGTCAGAGAGGGGAATGGGTTTTCCTGAGGTAAACTCTGTACTGTCTGTGTCAGAGAGGGGAAGGGGTTTTCCTGAGGTAAACTCTGTACTGTCTGTGTCAGAGAGGGAAAGGGGTTTTCCTGAGGTAAACTCTGTACTGCTGTCTGTGTCAGAGAGGAGACAGGGTTTTCCTGAGGTAAACTCTGTACTGTCTGTGTCAGAGAGGGGAAGGGGTTTTCCCGAGGTAAACTCTGTACTGTCTGTGTCAGAGAGGGGAAGGGGTTTTCCTGAGGTAAACTCTGTACTGTCTGTGTCAGAGAGGGGAAGGGGTTTTCCTGAGGTAAACTCTGTACTGTCTGTGTCAGAGAGGAGACGGGGTTTTCCTGAGATAAACTTTGTACTGTCTGTGTCAGAGAGGGGAAGGGGTTTTCCTGAGGTAAACTCTGTACTGTCTGTGTCAGAGAGGGGAAGGGGTTTTCCTGAGGTAAACTCTGTACTGTCTCTGTCAGAGAGGAGACGGGGTTTTCCTGAGGTAAACTCTGTACTGCTGTCTGTGTCAGAGAGGGGAAGGGGTTTTCCTGAGGTAAACTCTGTACTGCTGTCTGTGTCAGAGAAGGGAATGGGTTTTCCTGAGGTAAACTCTGTACTGCTGTCTGTGTCAGAGAGGGGAAGGGGTTTTCCTGAGGTAAACTCTGTACTGTCTGTGTCAGAGAGGGGAAGGGGGTTTCCTGAGGTAAACTCTGTACTGTCTGTGTCAGAGAGGAGACGGGGTTTTCCTGAGGTAAACTCTGTACTGCTGTCTGTGTCAGAGAGGGGAAGGGGTTTTCCTGAGGTAAACTCTGTACTGCTGTCTGTGTCAGAGAGGGGAAGGGTTTTTCCTGAGGTAAACTCTGCACTGTCTGTGTCAGAGAGGAGAATAGGTTTTCCTGAGGTAAACTCTGTACTGCTGTCTGTGTCAGAGAGGGGAAGGGGTTTTCCTGAGGGAAACTCTGTACTGTCTGTGTCAGAGAGAAGGGGTTTTCCTGAGGTAAACTCTGTACTGTGTGTCTCCGTACTGTCTGTGTCTCTGTCTACCTCTAGTAGCTTTATGACTCTGGGCCGACATCACAGAGACACAGTTCAGGCCCCGGCAGATCTCTCTCTTCATTCTCTTTATCTCACCATCTTTATTCCGTTAATTCTCAGTGTAAAAATATCTTCTTTAAAAAACCTCTGTGGGGAGTGAAAACGGGGGACAGCAGAGTTTCCTCATGACACAAACCAAACCGAAAGTCAAATGTTTAAGATGTACTGTACATACTGTGTGTATGCCTGTTGTTTTTCAGAGTCATTCTGTCAACCTGAGGAATTTTATTTTATAACCTTGTTTTAACTTGGCAAGTCAATTAAGAACAAATTCTTATTTTTTTGATGACAGCCTAGGAACAGTGGGATAACTGCCTTGTTCAGGGGCAGAATGAGAACTTTTCAGCTCTGGGATTTGATCTTATGACCTTGCGGTTACAAGTCCAACGCTCTAACCACTTGGCTACCTGCCACCCCAATAGAGTAGGCTATTCTAAAACAGACACAACCACTTAACTGTCCTCCTCACAAACCACACGTCTTTATGGCAACCCCATCTGCAGTAACTTAGAAATTAACGTACACAAACAAAACCATTTCAATCTGGTGGTTTTGAGAGAAGAGAGATGAAGAGGAGATATATGAATGAATGAAAGAATGAATGAACGAAAGGACAAATCAATTTATAAAACAGATAAAGAGTTTAGAAATTCTCTGCAGGTCACCTGAGACTCATTGTCTGCCAGTCCCCTTGATACCCCACCACCAGGTCAGCCAGTCCCCTTGATACCCCACCACCAGGTCAGCCAGTCCCCATGATACCCCACCACCAGGTCAGCCAGTCCCCATGATACCCCACCACCAGCCCTGCCAGTCCCCTTGATAACCCCACCACTAGCCCTGCCAGTCCCCTTGATACCCCACCACCAGGTCAGCCAGTCCCCATGATACCCCACCACCAGGTCAGCCAGTCCCCTTGATACCCCACCACCAGGTCAGCCAGTCCCCTTGATACCCCACCACCAGGTCAGCCAGTCCCCTTGATACCCCACCACCAGCCCTGCCAGTCCCCTTGATACCCCACTACCAGGTCAGCCAGTCCCCTTGATACCCCACCACCAGGTCAGCCAGTCCCCATGATACCCCACCACCAGCCCAGCCAGTCCCCATGATACCCCACCACCAGGTCAGCCAGTCCCCTTGATACCCCACCACCAGGTCAGCCAGTCCCCATGATACCCCACCACCAGGTCAGCCAGTCCCCTTGATACCCCACCACCAGCCCAGCCAGTCCCCATGATACCCCACCACCAGGTCTAACAGTCCCCATGATACCCCACCACCAGGTCTAACAGTCCCCATGATATCCCACCACCAGGTCAGCCAGTCCCCTTGATACCCCACCACCAGCCCAGCCAGTCCCCATGATACCCCACCACCAGCCCTGCCAGTCCCCTTGATACCCCAGCACCAGGTCAGCCAGTCCCCTTGATACCCCACCACCAGGTCAGCCAGTCCCCATGATACCCCACCACCAGGTCAGCCAGTCCCCATGATACCCCACCACCAGGTCAGCCAGTCCCCTTGATACCCCACCACCAGGTCAGCCAGTCCCCATGATACCCCACCACCAGGTCAGCCAGTCCCCATGATACCCCACCACCAGGTCAGCCAGGCCCCATGATACCCCACCACCAGGTCTGCCAGTCCCCATGATACCCCACCACCAGGTCTGATACCCCACCACCAGGTCTGATACCTGACCACCAGGTCTGCCAGTCCCCATGATACCCCACCACCAGCCCTGCCAGTCCCCTTGATACCCCACCACCAGGTCAGCCAGTCCCCTTGATACCCCACCACCAGGTCAGCCAGTCCCCATGATACCCCACCACCAGGTCTGCCAGTCCCCATGATACCCCACCACCAGGTCTGATACCCCACCACCAGGTCTGATACCCCACCACCAGCCCTGCCAGTCCCCTTGATACCCCACCACCAGGTCAGCCAGTCCCCTTGATACCCCACCACCAGGTCTGCCAGTCCCCATGATACCCCACAACCAGGTCTGCCAGTCCCCATGATACCCCACCACCAGCCCTGCCAGTCCCCTTGATACCCCACCACCAGGTCAGCCAGTCCCCATGATACCCCACCACCAGCCCAGCCAGTCCCCATGATACCCCACCACCAGGTCAGCCAGTCCCCTTGATACCCCACCACCAGCCCAGCCAGTCCCCATGATACCCCACCACCAGGTCTAAAAGTCCCCATGATACCCCACCACCAGGTCAGCCAGTCCCCATGATAACCCACCACCAGGTCTGCCAGTCCCCATGATACCCCACTACCAGCCCTGCCAGTCCCCATGATACCCCACCACCAGGTCAGCCAGTCCCCATGATACCCCACCACCAGGTCAGCCAGTCCCCATGATACCAGGTCAGCCAGTCCCCATGATACCCCACCACCACGTCAGCCAGTCCCCATGATACCCCACCAACACGTCAGCCAGTCCCCATGATACCCCACCACCAGGTCAGCCAGTCCCCTTGATACCCCAACACCACGTCACCCAGTCCCCATGATACCCCACCAACACGTCAGCCAGTCCCCATGATACCCCACCACCAGGTCAGCCAGTCCCCATGATACCCCACCACCAGGTCAGCTAGTACCCATGATACCCCACCACCAGCCCTGCCAGTCCCCTTGATACCCCACCACCAGGTCTGCCAGTCCCCATGATACCCCACCACCAGGTCTGCCAGTCCCCTTGATACCCCACCACCAGCCCTGCCAGTCCCCTTGATACCCCACCACCAGCCCTGCCAGTCCCATGATACCCCAGCACCAGCCCTGCCAGTCCCATGATACCCCAGCACCAGGTCAGCCAGTCCCCATGATACCCCACCACCAGGTCTGATACCCCACCACCAGGTCAGCCAGTCCCCTTGATACCCCACCACCAGGTCTGCCAGTCCCTTGATACCCCACCACCAGGTCTAACAGTCCCCTTGATACCCCAGCACCAGGTCTGCCAGTCCCTTGATACCCCACCACCAGGTCTAACAGTCCCCTTGATACCCCACCACCAGGTCTGATACCCCACCACCAGGTCAGCCAGTCCCCTTGATACCCCACCACCAGCCAAATCAAATCAAATCAAATTTTATTTGTCACATACACATGGTTAGCAGATGTTAATGCGAGTGTAGCGAAATGCTTGTGCTTCTAGTTCCGACAATGCAGTAATAACCAACGAGTAATCTAACTAACAATTCTAAAACTACTGTCTTATACACACAAGTGTAAAGGGATAAAGAATATCTGTAGAAGTTTGCGAGTGCTTTTGGTGACAAGCCGAATTTCTTCAGCCTCCTGAGGTTGAAGAGGCGCTGCTGCGCCTTCTTCACGATGCTGTCTGTGTGAGTGGACCAATTCAGTTTGTCTGTGATGTGTACGCCGAGGAACTTAAAACTTGCTACCCTCTCCACTACTGTTCCATCGATGTGGATAGGGGGGTGTTCCCTCTGCTGTTTCCTGAAGTCCACAATCATCTCCTTAGTTATACCCCACCACCAGGTCAGCCAGTCCCATGATACCCCAGCACCAGGTCAGCCAGTCCCCTTGATACCCCACCACCAGGTCTGATATCCCACCACCAGGTCAGCCAGTCCCCTTGATACCCCACCACCAGGTCTGATATCCCACCACCAGGTCAGCCAGTCCCCTTGATACCCCACCACCAGCCCTGCCAGTCCCCTTGATACCCCACCACCAGCCGTGCCAGTCCCCTTGATATCCCACCACCAGCCCTGCCAGTCCCCATGATACCCCACCACCAGCCCTGCCAGTCCCCTTGATACCCCACCACCAGGTCAGCCAGTCCCCATGATACCCCACCACCAGCCCTGCCAGTCCCCATGATACCCCACCACCAGGTCTGAGATTTATACCAATCAAATGGAGAGAAGAGAGGGAAGGGAGGAGTAGACAGAGGAGAGCTAAGTGTTTCAGTTCTGCTCTCTGATGAGATGGCTCCACAGCTGACTGTTTCAGCTCTGCTCTCTGATGAGATGGCTCCTCAGCTGACTGTTTCAGCTCTGCTCTCTGATGAGATGGCTCCTCAGCTGACTGTTTCAGCTCTGCTCTCTGATGAGATGGCTCCTCAGCTGACTGTTTCAGCTCTGCTCTCTGATGAGATGGCTCCTCAGCTGACTGTTTCAGCTCTGCTCTCTGATGAAATGGCTCCTCAGCTGACTGTTTCAGCTCTGCTCTCTGATGAGATGGCTCCTCAGCTGACTGTTTCAGCTCTGCTCTCTGATGAGATGGCTCCTCAGCTGACTGTTTCAGCTCTGCTCTCTGATGAAATGGCTCCTCAGCTGACTGTTTCAGCTCTGCTCTCTGATGAGATGGCTCCTCAGCTGACTGTTTCAGCTCTGCTCTCTGATGAGATGGCTCCACAGCTGACTGTTTCAGCTCTGCTCTCTGATGAGATGGCTCCTCAGCTGACTGTTTCAGCTCTGCTCTCTGATGAGATGGCTCCACAGCTGACTGTTTCAGCTCTGCTCTCTGATGAGATGGCTCCTCAGCTGACTGTTTCAGCTCTGCTCTCTGATAAGATGGCTCCTCAGCTGATTGTTTCAGCTCTGATGAGATGGCTCCTCAGCTGACTGTTTCAGCTCTGCTCTCTGATGAGATGGCTCCTCAGCTGACTGTTTCAGCTCTGCTCTCTGATGAGATGGCTCCACAGCTGACTGTTTTCAGCTCTGCTCTCTGATGAGATGGCTCCACAGCTGACTGTTTCAGCTCTGCTCTCTGATGAGATGGCTCCTCAGCTGACTGTTTCAGCTCTGCTCTCTGATGAGATGGCTCCTCAGCTGACTGTTTCAGCTCTGCTCTCTGATGAGATGGCTCCACAGCTGACTGTTTCAGCTCTGCTCTCTGATGAGATGGCTCCTCAGCTGACTGTTTCAGCTCTGCTCTCTGATAAGATGGCTCCTCAGCTGATTGTTTCAGCTCTGATGAGATGGCTCCTCAGCTGACTGTTTCAGCTCTGCTCTCTGATGAGATGGCTCCTCAGCTGACTGTTTCAGCTCTGCTCTCTGATGAGATGGCTCCACAGCTGACTGTTTTCAGCTCTGCTCTCTGATGAGATGGCTCCACAGCTGACTGTTTCAGCTCTGCTCTCTGATGAGATGGCTCCTCAGCTGACTGTTTCAGCTCTGCTCTCTGATGAGATGGCTCCACAGCTGACTGTTTTCAGCTCTGCTCTCTGATGAGATGGCTCCACAGCTGACTGTTTCAGCTCTGCTCTCTGATGAGATGGCTCCTCAGCTGACTGTTTCAGCTCTGCTCTCTGATGAGATGGCTCCTCAGCTGACTGTTTCAGCTCTGCTTGGTGAATCCTTGCCTTAATCTGCTTGGTGTCTATCGTCTGAATCCAAACTTTAGATCCACGCAGACGGACCTTGAATTGAATCCTTGCCTTAATCTTAATCACACGGTCCTTGAGTGGACATAGAAATCTCCAACTCGAAAGTACTACTACTAAATTAGAATATGAAATTAGGACTTGAGTCCAAAAGTAAAGTGATGAAGTAAACCACTAACTGTGCACTTTTAACTAATTTACTTAATAAAACTACTAAAATTAATGTACACTACATTTCTTAATAATATAAATACTGTACACTACTTTACTCATGTACACTACTTTACATAATAAATACTTTACACTACTTTACTTAATAATATAATGTACACAACTTTACTTAATAATATATCTACTTTACATACTATATGTAATAGACGCTATTTTACTTAATCATGCATCTACTTTACACAACTTTTACTTAATAATGTATGTTTACCCCATAGTTGAAGCAGAAACATGTCACAAACTTAAGATCCAAAGTGTGAAACATGCCATGACTGTGTCCCATATGACACCCTATTCCCAGTGCACCCTATGGGCCCTGGTCAGAAGAAGTAATGGTACCCTATGGGCCCTGGTCAGAAGAAGTAATTGCACCCTATTCCCAGTGCACCCTATGGGCCCTGGTTAGAAGAAGTAATGGCACCCTATGGGCCCTGGTCAGAAGAAGTAATGGTACCCTATGGGCCCTGGTCAGAAGAAGTAATGGCACCCTATGGGCCCTGGTCAGAAGAAGTAATGGCACCCTATTCCCAGTGCACCCTATGGGCCCTGGTCAGAAGAAGTAATGGCACCCTATTCCCAGTGCATCCCTATGGGCCCTGGTCAGAAGAAGTAATGGCACCCTATTCCCAGTGCACCCTATGGGCCCTGGTCAGAAGAAGTAATGGCACCCTATGGGCCCTGGTCAGAAGAAGTAATGGCACCCTATGGGCCCTGGTCAGAAGAAGTAATGGCACCCTATTCCCAGTGCACCCTATGGGCCCTGGTCAGAAGAAGTAATGACACCCTATGGGCCCTGGTCAGAAGAAGTAATGGCACCCTATTACCAGTGCACCCTATGGGCCCTGGGCAGAAGAAGTAATGGCACCCTATTCCCAGTGCACCCTATGGGCCCTGGTCAGAAGAAGTAATGGCACCCTATTCCCAATGCACCCTATGGGGCCCTGGTCAGAAGAAGTAATGGCACCCTATTACCAGTGCACCCTATGGGCCCTGGTCAGAAGAAGTAATGGCACCCTATGGGCCCTGGTCAGAAGAAGTAATGGTACCCTATGGGCCCTGGTCAGAAGAAGTAATGGCACCCTATGGGCCCTGGTCAGAAGAAGTAATGGTACCCTATTCCCAGTGCACCCTATGGGCCCTGGTCAGAAGAAGTAATGGCACCCTATTCCCAGTGCACCCTATGGGCCCTGGTCAGAAGAAGTAATGGCACCCTATGGGCCCTGGTCAGAAGAAGTAATGGCACCCTATGGGCCCTGGTCAGAAGAAGTAATGGCACCCTATGGGCCCTGGTCAGAAGAAGTAATGGTACCCTATGGGCCCTGGTCAGAAGAAGTAATGGCACCCTATGGGCCCTGGTCAGACGAAGTAATGGTACCCTATGGGTAATGGTCAGAAGAAGTAATGGCACCCTATGGGTCCTGGTCAGAAGAAGTAATGGCACCCTATGGGCCCTGGTCAGAAGAAATAATGGCACCCTATGGGCCCTGGTCAGAAGAAGTAATGGTACCCTATGGGCCCTGGTCAGAAGAAGTAATGGCACCCTATGGGTCCTGGTCAGAAGAAGTAATGGCACCCTATTCCCAGTGCACCCTATGGGCCCTGGTCAGAAGAAGTAATGGCACCCTATTACCAGTGCACCCTATGGGCCCTGGTCAGAAGAAGTAATGGTACCCTATGGGCCCTGGTCAGAAGAAGTAATGGCACCCTATGGGCCCTGGTCAGAAGAAGTAATGGCACCCTATGGGCCCTGGTCAGAAGAAGTAATGGTACCCTATGGGTCCTGGTCAGAAGAAGTAATGGCACCCTATTCCCAGTGCACCCTATGGGCCCTGGTCAGAAGAATTAATGGCACCCTATTACCAGTGCACCCTATGGGCCCTGGTCAGAAGAAGTAATGACACCCTATGGGCCCTGGTCAGAATAAGTAATGGCACCCTATGGGCCCTGGTCAGAAGAAGTAATGGCACCCTATGGGCCCTGGTCAGAAGAAGTAATGGAACCCTATGGGTCCTGGTCAGAAGAAGTAATGGCACCCTATTCCCAGTGCACCCTATGGGCCCTGGTCAGAAGAAGTAATGACACCCTATGGGCCCTGGTCAGAAGAAGTAATGACACCCTATGGGCCCTGGTCAGAAGAAGTAATGGCACCCTATGGGCCCTGGTCAGAAGAAGTAATGGCACCCTATTCCCAGTGCACAAGGACAGACAACCAGAGTCTGAAGGACTGTCATTCCAGAACCAGACAGTTGTTAACCAGAGTCTGAAGGAAGGCTATAGTTCCTAAGGGAGAATCAACTCGTTAGACTAGCAGAATGGGGTGATGAGCAGACATATCTACCCACTCTGATGTGTATTGATCTAGACAATGTAGTCAATCAGAGAGAGAGAGAGAGAGAGAGAGAGAGAGAGAGAGAGAGAGAGAGAGAGAGAGAGAGAGAGAGAGAGAGAAGTAGATAGGGGACAGACAGACAGGCAGACAGATAGGGGGATAGACACAAAAGACAGACAGACAAGGGGAGAGACAGACAGACAGGGGGAGAGACAGGGGGAGAGACAGACAGACAGGGGGAGAGACAGGGGGAGAGACAGACAGACAGGGGGACAGACAGACAGACAGGGGGACAGACGGGGGACAGACAGACAGACAGACAGATGGAGAGGGGGAGAGGGAGAGACAGCAACATGATAGTGATCTATACGATATATGACTGGATCAATGAGAATGTAGAATTGATCTTCTCTATAAAGCAGGAAGGAATATTTCTCGAGTCCTGTAGGAATGGGGTGAGAAATTGAAATCCATGGGCGAATCGATCAATGTTTATTATTTTCATTTGATGAGGAGGAATGGTACTGGTATAGCGATAGCGATAGTGGTAGGTGGTGATTGGATATGGTGATGGTATATGGATTCTATATAAGTTATAGTTGTAGGTGTTGATTGGATATCGTGATGGTATATGGATTCTATATAAGCTATAAGATGGTGCTGGAGAACAAGGCTGACGTTTTACGTTTTTCCTAAACAATTGTTTGTTTCTTTGCTTTGTTTGTAATTTATTTGTTAATTTTATTTATTTATTCATTTATTTTATTTATTTATTTTGTACATAATGTTGCTGCTACCGTCTCTTATGACCGAAAATAACTTCTGGGCATCAAAACTGCTGTTACTCACCACGAACTGGCAGAATTCATTTTTTTATCCTTTAATGAGTCCGACGAGCCCGACGTGAACGATATATACTGCTACCCCGGGAACAGGCCCAGATCCCCGTGATTTACGTGAAGAGGAGGAGGAGGCAGAGAAAAAGGGGCCAGAGGGCGAGCTGCCTTCTGAGAATTCGTAGGCTTTCTTTCATTCTGCTAGAAAACGTGAAATCTTTGGAGAATAAAATCGATGACCTAAGCGGAAGATTAAACTGCCAACGGGACATTCAAAACTGTAATATCTTATGCTTCATGGAGTCGTGGCTGAACGACGACATTATCAACATACTAGACATTATCAACATACATACTAACATACTAACACAGATGGCTGGCTATACCCTGTATCGGCAGGATAGAACAGCGGCGTCTGGTTAGACAAGGGGCGGTGGACTATGTCGTTCTGTAAATAACAGCTGGTGCACGATATCTAAGGAAGTCCTGAGGTTTTGCTCACCTGAGATAGAGTGTCTCATGATAAGCTGTAAACCACACTATCTACCAAGAGAGTTTTCATCTGTATTTTTCGTAGCTGTTTACATTCCACCACAGACTGAGGCTGGCACTAGGACCGCACTGAATGAGCTGTATTCCACAATAGGCAAACAGGAAAACACTCATCCAGAGGAGGCGCTCCTAGTAGCCGGGGACTTTAATGCAGGGAAACTTAAATCCGTCTTACCAAATTTCTATCAACATGTTAAATGTGCAACCAGAGGGAAAAAAAATCTGGACCACCTTTACTCCACACAGAGAGATGCATACAAAGCTCTCCCTCGCCCTCCATTTGGTAAATCTGACCATTATTCTATCCTCCTGATTCCTGCTTACAAGCAAAAATGAAAGCAGGAAGCACCAGTGACTAGATAAATAAAAAAGTGGTCAGATGAAGCAGATGCTAAGCTACAGGACTGTTTTACTAGCACAGACTGGAATATGTTCTGGGATTCCTCCGATGGCATTGAGGAGGACACCACATCAGTCATTGGCCAGACGGATTACCAGGACGTGTACTGCGAACATGCGCTGACCAACTGGCAAATGTCTTCACTGACATTTTCAACTTGTCCCTGACTGAGTCTGTAATACCAACATGTTTTAAGTAGACCACCATAGTCCCTGTGCCCAAGAACAGTAAGGTAACCTGCCTAAATGACTACCGACCCGTAGCACTCATGTCTGTAGCCATGAAGTGCTTTGAAAGGCTGGTCATGGCTCACATCAACACCATTATCACAGAAACCCTAGACCCACTCCAATTTGCATACCGCCCCAACAGGTCCACAGATGATGCAATCTCTATTGCACTCCACGCTTCCAACCTGGGCAAAAGGAACACCTGTATGAGAATGCTATTCGTTGACTACAGCTCAATGTTCATCACCATAGTGCCCTCAAAGCTCATCAATGAGCTAAGGACCCTGGGACTAAACACCTCCCTCTGCAACTGGATCCTGGACTTCCTGACGGGCCGCCCCCAGGTGGTAAGGGTAGGTAACAACACATCCGCCACGCTGATCATCAACACGCGGGACCCTCGGGTGTGTGTTCAGTCCCGTCCTGTACTCCCTGTTCACTCATGACTACACGGCCAGGCACGACTCCAACACCATCATTAAGTTTGCCGATGACACAACAGTGCGTAGGCCTGATCACCAACGACGACGAGACAGCCTATGGGAGGAGGTCAGAGACCTGGCCGTGTGGTGTTAGGATAACAACGTCTCCCTCAGAGTGATCAAGACAAAGAAGATGATTGTGGACTACAGGAAAAAGAGGACCGAACATGCCCCCATTCTCATCGACGGGACTGTAGTGGAACAGGTTGAGAGCTTCAAGTTCCTTGGTGTCCTCTTCACCAACAAACTATCATGGTCTAAACACACCAAGACAGTCGTCTCCACATTGACTCTGTACCGGTACCCCCTGTATATAGCCTCCACATTGACTCTGTACTGGTACCCCCTGTATATAGCCTCCACATTGACTCTGTACCGGTACCCCCTGTATATAGTCTCCACATTAACTGTACCGGTACCCCCTGTATATAGCCTCCACATTGACTCTGTACTGGTAACACCTGTATATAGTCTCCACATTGGCTCTGTACCGGTACCCCCTGTATATAGTCTCCACATTGACTCTGTACTGGTAACACCTGTATATAGTCTCCACATTGGCTCTGTACCGGTACCCCCTGTATATAGCCTCCACATTGACTCTGTACCGTAATACCCTGTATATAGCCTCCACATTGGCTCTGTACCGGTACCCCCTGTATATAGTCTCCACATTGACTCTGTACTGGTACCACCTGTATATAGTCTCCACATTGGCTCTGTACCGTAATACCCTGTATATAGCCTCCACATTGACTCTGTACCGGTACCCCCTGTATATAGCCTCCACATTGACTCTGTACTGGTACCCCCTGTATATAGCCTCCACATTGACTCTGTACCGGTACCCCCTGTATATAGCCTCCACATTGACTCTGTACTGGTACCCCCTGTATATAGCCTCCACATTGACTCTGTACCGGTACCACCTGTATATAGCCTCCACATTGACTCTGTACTGGTACCCCCTGTATATAGCCTCCACATTAACTGTACCGGTACCTCCTGTATATAGCCTCCACATTGACTCTGTACCGGTACCTCCTGTATATAGCCTCCACATTGACTCTGTACCGGTACCCCCTGTATATAGCCACCACATTGACTCTTTTCAATCAATCATTTCACTGTGAGGTCTACTACACCTGTTGTATTCAGCATTTCACTGTGAGGTCTACTACACCTGTTGTTTTCAGCATTTCACTGTGAGGTCTACTACACCTGTTGTATTCAGCATTTCACTGTAAGGTCTACTACACCTGTTGTAATTCAGCATTTCACTGTGAGGTCTACTACACCTGTTGTATTCATCATTTCACTGTAAGGTCTACTACACCTGTTGTATTCATCATTTCACTGTAAGGTCTACTACACCTGTTGTATTCAGCATTTCACTGTAAGGTCTACTACACCTGTTGTATTCATCATTTCACTGTAAGGTCTACTACACCTGTTGTATTCAGCATTTCACTGTAAGGTCTA
>NC_048570.1:94141813-94166813 GCF_013265735.2 Oncorhynchus mykiss | reverse complement strand
GAACACTCAGGCTGAGATGACCGTGACCTCCACTCTCGCCGGGTGTCTCCGGGGGACTTGGGATACGCAGAAGACACATTTCCAAATTCACACATATTAATACAGAGTTGAAATAGGACCAATATAACCCCCCCTACCAGACGACCCTTAATGGTAATATGAAAGAAGCTGAGACGGCCGTGTTGCTGTAACAACACCTTAACATCCACAGCCAGTCGGACCCATCTGGTTTCAGCTGGACGCAACATAAACAGAGGAAGGAGATTGTTTTCTGTTTTCAACCAAGTAGTCCTAGTATAAGTCCCAAATCGCACCCTATTCCCTATACAGTGCTCTACTTTTGACCAGATCTCTATGGTTCCTGGTCAAAAGTAGTGCACTATATAGGGAATAGGTTGCGATTTGGGACTTATACTAGGACTACTGGTTGAAAACAGAAAACAATCTCCTTCCTCTGTAACCCAGTATCATAATGACCAATAGGCTCCTGGCTGTAACTCACCAAACACATGAGGACATGGTGTTCTTAACTGATGTTAATGTGGTGTTGTCAGAACAGCAGGACGGGTATGAAGACCAACACAGCATCAGGACCAGGCAAAGATAATGGCCAGATCAAATGAACTCCTTTTTAATATTTAGGAAATCATTAGCCAATCGAAGATAACGCAAGAAGCTTTTTGTCAGAGGTGATGTTTATCTATGTTTTCTGTTGTTGTTGTTGTTGTTGTGGTGGAGGGGTTCTATAGTCTGTACTGGGGTTCTGTTGTTGTTGTGGTGGAGGGGTTCTATAGTCTGTACTGGGGTTCTGTTGTTGTTGTTGTGGTGGAGGGGTTCTATAGTCTGTACTAGGGTTCTGTTGTTGTTGTTGTGGTGGAGGGGTTCTATAGTCTGTACTGGGGTTCTGTTGTTGTTGTTGTGGTGGAGGGGTTCTATAGTCTGTACTGGGGTTCTGTTGTTGTTGTGGTGGAGGGGTTCTATAGTCTGTACTGGGGTTCTGTTGTTGTTGTTGTGGTGGAGGGGTTCTATAGTCTGTACTGGGGTTCTGTTGTTGTTGTGGTGGAGGGGTTCTATAGTCTGTACTGGGGTTCTGTTGTTGTTGTTGTGGTGGAGGGGTTCTATAGTCTGTACTGGGGTTCTGTTGTTGTTGTTGTTGTTGTGGTGGAGGGGTTCTATAGTCTGTACTGGGGTTCTGTTGTTGTTGTTGTGGTGGAGGGGTTCTATAGTCTGTACTAGGGTTCTGTTGTTGTTGTTGTGGTGGAGGGGTTCTATAGTCTGTACTGGGGTTCTGTTGTTGTTGTGGTGGAGGGGTTCTATAGTCTGTACTGGGGTTCTGTTGTTGTTGTTGTGGTGGAGGGGTTCTATAGTCTGTACTGGGGTTCTGTTGTTATTGTTGTGGTGGAGGGGTTCTATAGTCTGTACTGGGGTTATGTTGTTGTTGTTGTTGTTGTGGTGGAGGGGTTCTATAGTCTGTACTGGGGTTCTGTTGTTGTTGTTGTGGTGGAGGGGTTCTATAGTCTGTACTGGGGTTCTGTTGTTGTTGTGGTGGATGGGTTCTATAGTCTGTACTGGGGTTCTGTTGTTGTTGTGGTGAAGGGGTTATATAGTCTGTACTGGGGTTCTGTTGTTGTTGTGGTGGAGGGGTTATATAGTCTATACTGGGGTTCTGTTGTTGTTGTGGTGGAGGGGTTATATAGTCTGTACTGGGGTTCTGTTGTTGTTGTGGTGGAGGGGTTATATAGTCTGTACTGGGGTTCTGTTGTTGTTGTGGTGGAGGGGTTATATAGTCTGTACTGGGGTTCTGTTGTTGTTGTGGTGGAGGGGTTATATAGTCTGTACTGGGGTTCTGTTGTTGTTGTGGTGGAGGAGTTATATAGTCTGTACTGGGGTTCTGTTGTTGTTGTCGTGGAGGGGTTATATAGTCTGTACTGGGGTTCTGTTGTTGTTGTGGTGGAGGGGTTCTATAGTCTGTACTGGGGTTCTGTTGTTGTTGTGGTGGAGGGGTTATATAGTCTGTACTGGGGTTCTGTTGTTGTTGTGGTGGAGGGGTTATATAGTCTGTACTGGGGTTCTGTTGTTGTTGTGGTGGAGGGGTTATATAGTCTGTACTGGGGTTCTGTTGTTGTTGTGGTGGAGGGGTTATATAGTCTGTACTGGGGTTCTGTTGTTGTTGTTGTGGTGGAGGGGTTCTATAGTCTGTACTGGGGTTATGTTGTGGTGGAGGGGTTCTATAGTCTGTACTGGGGTTCTGTTGTTGATGTTGTGGAGGGGTTCTATAGTCTGTTCTGGGGTTCTGTTGTTGTTGTGGAGGGGTTCTATAGTCTGTACTGGGGTTCTGTTGTTGTTGTGGTGGAGGGGTTATATAGTCTGTACTGGGGTTCTGTTGTTGTTGTGGTGGAGGGATTCTATAGTCTGTTCTGGGGTTCTGTTGTTGTTGTGGTGGAGGGGTTCTATAGTCTGTACTGGGGTTCTGTTGTTGTTGTTGTGGTGGAGGGGTTCTATAGGTTGTCCTGGGGTTCTGTTGTTGTTGTGGTGGAGGGGTTCTATAGTCTGTACTGGGGTTCTGTCGTTGTGGAGGGGTTCTATAGTCTGTTCTGTTGTTGTTGTGGTGGAGGGGTTCTATAGTCTGTACTGGGGTTCTGTTGTTGTTGTGGTGGAGGGGTTCTATAGTCTGTACTGGGGTTCTGTTGTTGTTGTGGTGGAGGGGTTCTATAGTCTGTACTGGGGTTCTGTTGTTGTTGTGGTGGAGGGGTTCAATAGTCTGTACTGGGGTTCTGTTGTTGTTGTGGTGGAGGGGTTCTATAGTCTGTCCTGGGGTTCTGTTGTTGTTGTGGTGGAGGGGTTCTATAGTCTGTACTGGGGTTCTGTCGTTGTGGAGGGGTTCTATAGTCTGTTCTGTTGTTGTTGTGGTGGAGGGGTTCTATAGTCTGTACTGGGGTTCTGTTGTGTTGTTGTGGTGGAGGGGTTCTATAGTCTGTACTGGGGTTCTGTTGTTGTTGTGGTGGTGGAAGGGTTCTATAGTCTGTACTGGGGTGCTGTTGTTGTTGTGGTGGAGGGGTTCTATAGTCTGTACTGTGGTTCTGTTGTTGTTGTGGTGGTGGAGGGGTTCTATAGTCTGTACTGGGCTTCTGTTGTTGTGGTGGAGGGGTTCTAAAGTCTGTTCTGTTGTTGTTGTGGTTGAGGGGTTCTATAGTCCGTACTGGGGTTCTGTTGTTGTTGTGGAGGGGTTCTATAGTCTGTACTGGGGTTATGTTGTTGTTGTGGTGGTGGAGGGGTTCTATAGTCTGTACTGGGGTTCTGTTGTTGTTGTGGTGGAGGGGTTCTATAGTCTGTACTGGGGTTCTGTTGTTGTTGTGGTGGAGGGGTTCTATAGTCTGTACTGGGGTTCTGTTGTTGTTGTGGTGGAGGGGTTCTATAGTCTGTCCTGGGGTTCTGTTGTTGTTGTGGTGGAGGGGTTCTATAGTCTGTACTGGGGTTCTGTCGTTGTGGAGGGGTTCTATAGTCTGTTCTGTTGTTGTTGTGGTGGAGGGGTTCTATAGTCTGTACTGGGGTTCTGTTGTGTTGTTGTGGTGGAGGGGTTCTATAGTCTGTACTGGGGTTCTGTTGTTGTTGTGGTGGTGGAGGGGTTCTATAGTCTGTACTGGGGTGCTGTTGTTGTTGTGGTGGAGGGGTTCTATAGTCTGTACTGTGGTTCTGTTGTTGTTGTGGTGGTGGAGGGGTTCTATAGTCTGTACTGGGCTTCTGTTGTTGTGGTGGAGGGGGTCTAAAGTCTGTTCTGTTGTTGTTGTGGTTGAGGGGTTCTATAGTCCGTACTGGGGTTCTGTTGTTGTTGTGGTGGAGGGGTTCTATAGTCTGTACTGGGGTTCTGTTGTTGTTGTGGTGGTGGAGGGGTTCCATAGTCTGTACTGGGGTTCTGTTGTTGTTGTGGTGGAGGGGTTCTATAGTCTGCACTGGGGTTCTGTTGTGTTGTTGTGGTGGAGGGGTTCTATAGTCTGTACTGGGGTTCTGCTGTGTTGTTGTGTTGGAGGGGTTCTATAGTCTGTACTGGGGTTCTGTTGTTGTTGTGGTGGAGGGGTTCTATAGTCCGTACTGGGGTTCTGTTGTTGTTGTTGTCGTGGTGGAGGGGTTCTATAGTCTGTACTGGGGTTCTGTTGTTGTTGTGGTGGAGGGGTTCTATAGTCTGTACTGGGGTTCCGTTGTTGTGGTGGAGGGGTTCTATAGTCTGTTCTGTTGTTGTGGTGGAGGGGTTCTATAGTCTGTTCTGTTGTTGTGGTGGTGGAGGGGTTCTATAGTCTGTACTGGGGTTCTGTTGTTGTGATGGAGGGGTTCTATAGTCTGTACTGTGATTATGTTGTTTTTGTGGTGGTGGAGGGGTTCTATAGTCTGTACTGGGGTTCTGTTGTTGTGGTGGAGGGGTTCTATAGTCTGTACTGGGTTTCTGTTGTTGTGGTGGAGGGGTTCTATAGTCTGTACTGGGGTTCTGTTGTTGTTGTGGAGGGGTTCTATAGTCTGTACTGGGGTTCTGTTGTTGTGGTGGAGGGGTTATATAGTCTGTACTGGGGTTCTGTTGTTGTTGTGGTGGAGGGGTTCTGTAGTCTGTACTGGGGTTCTGTTGTTGTGGTGGTGGAGGGGTTCTATAGTCTGTTCTGTTGTTGTGGTGGTGGAGGGGTTCTATAGTCTGTACTGGGGTTCTGTTGTTGTGGTGGTGGAGGGGTTATATAGTCTGTCCTGGGGTTCTGTTGTTGTTGTGGTGGAGGGGTTCTATAGTCTGTACTGGGGTTCTGTTGTTGTTGTGGTGGAGGGGTTCTATAGTCTGTACTGGGGTTCTGTTGTTGTTGTGGTGGTGGAGGGGTTCTATAGTCTGTACTGGGGTTCTGTTGTTGTTGTGGTGGAGGGGTTCTATAGTCTGTACTGGGGTTCTGTTGTTGTTGTGGTGGAGGGGTTCTATAGTCTGTCCTGGGGTTCTGTTGTTGTTGTGGTGGAGGGGTTCTATAGTCTGTACTGGGGTTCTGTCGTTGTGGAGGGGTTCTATAGTCTGTTCTGTTGTTGTTGTGGTGGAGGGGTTATATAGTCTGTACTGGGGTTCTGTTGTTGTTGTGGTGGAGGGGTTCTATAGTCTGTACTGGGGTTCTGTTGTTGTTGTGGTGGAGGGGTTCTATAGTCTGTACTGGGGTTCTGTTGTTGTTGTGGTGGAGGGGTTCTATAGTCTGTACTGGGGTTCTGTTGTTGTTGTGGTGGTGGAGGGGTTCTATAGTCTGTACTGGGGTTCTGTTGTTATGGTGGAGGGGTTCTATAGTCTGTTCTGTTGTTGTGGTGGTGGAGGGGTTCTGTAGTCTGTACTGGGGTTCTGTTCAGTTGTTGTTGTGGTGGAGGGGTTCTGGTGATGGAGGGGTTCTGTAGTTTGTACTGGGGTTCTGTTGTTGTTGTGGTGGAGGGGTTCTATAGTCTGTACTGGGGTTCTGTTGTTGTTGTGGTGGAGGGGTTCTATAGTCTGTACTGGGGTTCTGTTGTTGTTGTGGTGGAGGGGTTCTATAGTCCGTACTGGGGTTCTGTTGTTGTTGTGGTGGAGGGGTTCTATAATCTATTCTGTTGTTGTTGTGGTGGAGGGGTTCTGTAGTCTGTACTGGGGTTCTGTTCAGTTGTTGTTGTGGTGGAGGGGTTCTGGTGATGGAGGGGTTCTGTAGTTTGTACTGGGGTTCTGTTGTTGTGGTGGAGGGGTTCTATAGTCTGTACTGAGATACTGTAGTGTTGGCTGGAGGGGGGAAGTTCCGTGGGGGGTAAGGGGTTCAGAGGACAGTCCTATAGGAGGGGGTAGGGGGGTCGGGACAGTTCCTTGGGGGGGGGGGGGGGGGGGGGGGGGGTTAAGTGGCTAGGGGGGTAGGTAGCAGTGACCATCTGCTTTTAATTCAATAGGATTCATTTAATCCCATTAGATTTAGGAGACCTTGAAAGAGCCACACAGCATTACTCTTCTGGTGCCCAGTCAAATAATATCCATGACAACAGGCTGCTGAGTTAAAACACACGACAGACGTTTCATCAACACTATTAAGGGTATCAAGAGTCAGGGAGGTTTATTTCCATATCCCTCCTTTCCTCCTCCCGTGCTGACTATCACTCTGTCATATCAGTTACTCATTAGCAGAGAGAGAGCTAAGGGAGAGAGAGATAGAGAGAGAGCTAAGGGAGAGAGGGAGAGAGCTAAGGGAGAGAGGGCTGAGGGAGAGAGGGAGAGAGAGCTAAGGGAGAGAGGGAGAGAGAGAGAGCTAAGGGAGAGAGGAAGAGAGAGAGAGCTAAGGGGGAGAGGGAGAGCTAAGGGGGAGAGAGGGAGAGAGAGAGAGCTAAGGGAGAGAGGGAGAGAGAGAGCTGAGGGGGAGAGGGAGAGAGGGAGAGAGCTAAAGGGAGAGAGGGAGAGAGAGAGAGAGAGAGCTAAAGGGAGAGAGGGAGAGAGCGAGAGCTAAGGAAGAGAGGGAGAGAGAGAGCTAAAGGGAGAGAGGGTGAGAGAGAGAGCTAAGGGAGAGATGGAGAGCTAAGGGAGAGAGGGAGAGAGAGAGCTAAAGGGAGAGAGAGCTAAGGGA
The DNA here is from genome assembly GCF_013265735.2 of Oncorhynchus mykiss. Classification (NCBI taxonomy): domain Eukaryota; kingdom Metazoa; phylum Chordata; class Actinopteri; order Salmoniformes; family Salmonidae; genus Oncorhynchus; species Oncorhynchus mykiss. Next base: position 94,160,235 of record NC_048570.1, on the reverse strand, counting down.
GAGAGGGAGAGAGAGAGCTAAAGGAAGAGAGGGAGAGAGAGAGCTAAGGGGTAGATGGAGAGAAAGAGAGCGAAGGGGGAGAGGGAGATAGAGAGCGAAGGGAGAGAGAGAGAGAGCTAAGGGAGAGAGGGAGAGAGAGAGCTAAGGGGGAGAGGGAGAGAGAGAGAGCTAAGGGTGAGAGGGAGAGAGCTAAGGGAGAGAGGGAGAGAGAGAGAGCTAAGGGAGAGAGGGAGAGAGCTAAACGGAGAGAGGGAGAGAAGGAGAGAGAGAGCTAAGGGAGAGAGGCAAAGAGGGAGAGAGAGAGCTAAAGGGAGAGAGGACTAAGGGAGAGAGGGAGCTAAGGGGGAGAGGGAGAGAGAGAGCTAAGGGAGAGAGAGCTAAGAGGGAGAGAGAGAGCTAAGGGAGAGAGGGAGAGAGAGAGAGCTAAGGGAGAGAGGGAGAGAAAGAGCTATAAGCAAGAGAGAGAGGGAGAGAGAGAGCGAGAGCTAAGCGAGAGAGAGAGAGAGCTAAGGGGGAGAGGGAGAAAGAGAGAACTAAGGGAGAGAGGGAGACAGAGAGAGCTAAGGGGGAGAGGGAGAGAGCTAAGGGAGAGAGGGAGAGAGAGCTAAGCGAGAGAGAAGAGAACCTTCACACACTGTTGGTTTGGGTGATCATTGATATATCTGTTTAATGTTGTTTATTAAAGTACTGTATATCAGAAACCTAGCGATCTGTGACAGAAGGCATTAAACCGACCTGCGCAAGGAGCTCATTAAATCAGACTGAACATTTTCAATACATTGGACATAATAAGCTGGTTACCTTCCAGCTACAACAGCCTTCATCAGGATCTAAGAAGACATTTTAAGACCTGGTCCTTCCATCTTCAGAGAACATATCTGGGGAGTTACCGTCCTCCTCGCCTCTCTACTCGCTAAGCGTTGTCAGGAAGTGGATCTCAGGAAGTCTCTTATCTCGCTCACCACCGTTCCCAGGGTCAAGGTCTCTCCTCCCGGCTGCAGCCCACACAGAGTCCCTGGAACAGCCTGTTTCCCTCAGCCCTGCCTTGTCCCTGACTCGCTGTTTCCCTCAGCCCTGCCTTGTCCCTGACTCCCTGTTTCCCTCAGCCCTGCCTTGTCCCCGACTCCCTGTTTCCCTCAGCCCTGCCTTGTCCCTGTAACAGCCTGTTTCCCTCAGCCCTGCCTTGTCCCTGACTCCCTGTTTCCCTCAGCCCTGCCTTGTCCCTGTAACAGCCTGTTTCCCTCAGCCCTGCCTTGTCCCTGACTCCCTGTTTCCCTCAGCCCTGCCTTGTCCCTGACTCCCTGTTTCCCTCAGCCCTGCCTTGTCCCTGTAACAGCCTGTTTCCCTCAGCCCTGCCTTGTCCCTGACTCCCTGTTTCCCTCAGCCCTGCCTTGTCCCTGTAACAGCCTGTTTCCCTCAGCCCTGCCTTGTCCCTGACTCCCTGTTTCCCTCAGCCCTGCCTTGTCCCTGACTCCCTGTTTCCCTCAGCCCTGCCTTGTCCCTGACTCCCTCTTTCCCTCAGCCCAGCCTTGTCCCTGACTCCCTGTTTCCCTCAGCCCTGCCTTGTCCCTGGAACAGCCTGTTTCTCCCAGCCCTGCCTTGTCCCTGGAACAGCCTGTTTCCCTCAGCCCTGCCTTGTCCCTGACCTCCTGTTTCCCTCAGCCCTGCCTTGTCCCTGACTCCCTGTTTCCCTCAGCCCTGCCTTGTCCCTGTAACAGCCTGTTTCCCTCAGCCCTGCCTTGTCCCTGACTCCCTGTTTCCCTCAGCCCTGCCTTGTCCCTGACTCCCTGTTTCCCTCAGCCCTGCCTTGTCCCTGACTCCCTCTTTCCCTCAACCCAGCCTTGTCCCTGACTCCCTGTTTCCCTCAGCCCCGCCTTGTCCCTGGAACAGCCTGTTTCTCTCAGCCCTGCCTTGTCCCTGGAACAGCCTGTTTCCCTCAGCTCTGCCTTGTCCCTGACTTCCTGTTTCCCTCAGCCCTGCCTTGTCCCTGACTCCCTGTTTCCCTCAGCCCTGCCTTGTCCCTGACTCCCTGTTTCCCTCAGCCCTGCCTTGTCCCTGACTCCCTGTTTCCCTCAGCCCTGCCTTGTCCCTGTAACAGCATGTTTCCCTCAGCCCTGCCTTGTCCCTGACTTCCTGTTTCCCTCAGCCCTGCCTCCTGTTTCCCTCAGCCCTGCCTTGTCCCTGACTCCCTGTCTGCATTAGTCCTGTCAGTCTGCATTAGTCCAGCAGGTCTGCATTAGTCCTGCCAGTCTTCAGGAGGACTGCCAGTCTGCATTAGTCCTGCCAGTCTTCAGGAGGCCTGCCAGTCTGCATTAGTCCTGCCAGTCTGCATTAGTCCCTCCAGTCTGCATTAGTCCTGCCAGTCTGCAGGAGGCCTGTCTGTATTAGTCCTGTCAGTCTGCAGGAGGACTGTCTGCAATAGTCCTGCCAGTCTTCATTAGTCCTGACAGTCTGCATTAGTCCCTCCAGTCTGCATTAGTCATGTCAGTCTGCATTAGTCCTGTCAGTCTGCATTAGTAATGTCAGTCTTCAGGATGACTGTCTGCATTAGTCCTGCCAGTCTGCATTAGTCCTGTCAGTCTGCATTAGTCCTGTCAGTCTGCATTTGTCCTGTCAGTCTGCATTAGTCTCATCAGTCTGCATTAGTCCTGCCAGTCTTCAGGAGGACTGTCTGTATTAGTCCTGCCAGTCTGCATTTGTCCTGCCAGTCTGCATTAGTCATATCAGTCTGCATTAGTCCTATCAGTCTGCATTAGTCCTGTCAGTCTGCATTAGTCCTGTCCGTCTGCATTAGTCCTGCCAGTCTTCAGGAGGACTGCCTGCATTAGTCCTGTCAGTCTGCATTAGTCCTGCCAGTCTTCAGGAGGACTGTCTGCAATAGTCCTGTCAGTCTACATTAGTCCTGCCAGTCTGCATTAGTCCTGCCAGTCTGCATTAGTCCTGCCAGTCTGCAGTATGCCAGTCTGCATTAGTCCTGCCAGTCTGCATTAGTCCTGCCAGTCTGCAGTAGTCCAGTCTGCATTAGTCCTTCCAGTCTGCATTAGTCCTTCCAGTCTGCATTAGTCCTGTCAGTCTGCATTAGTCCTGTCAGTCTGCATTAGTCCTGCCAGTCTGCATTAGTCCTGCCAGTCTGCAGTAGTCCAGTCTGCATTAGTCCTGCCAGTCTGCATTAGTCCTGCCAGTCTGCATTAGTCCTGCCTAGCCTAGCCTCTGTTCCCCGCCTGTGTTGGCTACAAACCTGGGTTCAAACAGTATTCGTTCTCTTCAGAATCCTATTTGAACCCTGAGGTCTGGTTGGATCAGCCAGCGTAGCGGGAGCTTGTCCCCTGCCCTGGCCTGGCAGGAGGGGAACAAACTAATTGCCAGACGGTCTTTCAGGCCCTCAGCCCCTACTGGGCTCTGCTGGTCTGGTCTGGAGTGACACCACGCTGTGATCCAACAATAGAACACACTCTGTCCCTAATGGAGCCCTGTCCTTTATGTTGTGCACTGCTACTGATCAGGGTGTGTGTGTGTGTGTGTGTGTGTGTGTGTGTGTGTGTGTACGTGTGTGTGTGTGTGTGTGTGTGTGTGTGTGTGTGTGTGTGTGTGTGTGTGTGTGTGTGTGTGTGCCACTACATAGGGAACAGTTAGCCATTTGAGATACAAGCAGAACCTTATTGTCAAACTGCAACAGGAAGGAAAGGAACAGATGGACTGATCATGTGACACTCACCATGACCCCTGACTCCCGGCTCTACACTCTCTTCCATGGTGACTCACCCTGACCCCTGTCTAGTAGCTACACCTGGACATGGCATGATAGCATGACTAGTATGTCATGTTCACACATGTTGTTGAACACAGACAACAACAACAAAAACTGGTCCCCTTTCCCTTTCACTGTTTGTGTGTCCCAAAAGGCACCATATAATTTCCTAAATAGTGCACTACTTTTGACCAAGGCCCAGTGTGCACTACATAGGGAATAGGATGCAATTTGTGACGTAGCCTGTGGCCTAATGAGCTCTCAGCAGCAGAAAATGTTGGGCTTGTCAATGAAGAAGGGCCCGGCCGTGAAGAGAAGACACCTGTGGTGTCTACTGGGCCACCTCTTTCTGCTTCAACACGGGGTCTGGGTGGTGTTTACTGGGCCACCTCTTTCTGCTTCAACACAGGGTCTGGGTGGTGTCTACTGGGCCACCTCTTTCTGCTTCAACACAGGGTCTGGGTGGTGTCTACTGGGCCACCTCTTTCTGCTTCAACACAGGGTCTGGGTGGTGTCTACTGGGCCACCTCTTTCTGCTTCAACACAGGGTCTGGGTGGTGTTTACTGGGCCACCTCTTTCTGCTTCAACACAGGGTCTAGGTGGTGTTTACTGGGCCACCTCTTTCTGCTTCAACACAGGGTCTGGGTGGTGTCTACTGGGCCACCTCTTTCTGCTCCAACACAGGGTCTGGGTGGTGTTTACTGGGCCACCTCTTTCTGCTTCAACACAGGGTCTGGGTGGTGTTTACTGGGCCACCTCTTTCTGCTTCAACACAGGGTCTGGGTGGTGTTTACTGGGCCACCTCTTTCTGCTCTTTCTGGTTATTTTGGTGGTAGGCAGTGTTGGGTTTTCTGTTATTTTGGTGGTAGGCAGTGTTGGGTTTTCTGTTATTTGGGTGGTAGGCAGTGTTGGGTTTTCTGTTATTTGGGTGGTAGGCTGTGTTGGGTTTTCTGTTATTTTGGTGGTAGGCTGTGTTGGGATAAGGTTATTTTGGTGGTAGGTAGAGTTGGGATAAGGTTATTTTGGTGGTAGGCAGTGTTGGGTTTTCTGTTATTTTGGTGGTAGGCAGTGTTGGGATAAGGTTATTTTGGTGGTAGGCTGTGTTGGGTTTTCTGTTATTTTGGTGGTAGGCAGTGTTGGGATAAGGTTATTTTGGTGGTAGACAGTGTTGGGATAAGGTTATTTTGGTGGTAGGCAGTGTTGGGATAAAGTTATTTTGGTGGTAGACAGTGTTGGGATAAGGTTATTTTGGTGGTAGGCAGTGTTGGGTTTTCTGTTATTTTGGTGGTAGGCAGTGTTGGGATAAGGTTATTTTGGTGGAAGACAGTGTTGGGGTAAGGTTATTTTGGTGGTAGGCAGTGTTGGGTTTTCTGTTATTTTGGTGGTAGGCAGTGTTGGGATAAGGTTATTTTGGTGGTAGACAGTGTTGGGATAAGGTTATTTTGGTGGTAGGCAGTGTTGGGTTTTCTGTTATTTTGGTGGTAGGCAGTGTTGGGATAAGGTTATTTTGGTGGTAGGCAGTGTTGGGATAAAGTTATTTTGGTGGTAGGCAGTGTTGGGTTTTCTGTTATTTTGGTAGTAGCCAGTGTTGGGTTTTCTGTTATTTTGGTGGTAGGCAGTGTTGGGATAAGGTTATTTTGGTGGTAGACAGTGTTGGGATAAGGTTATTTTGGTGGTAGGCAGTGTTGGGTTTTCTGTTATTTTGGTGGTAGGCAGTGTTGGGATAAGGTTATTTTGGTGGTAGGCTGTGTTGGGTTTTCTGTTATTTTGGTGGTAGGCAGTGTTGGGATAAGGTTATTTTGGTGGTAGACAGTGTTGGGATAAGGTTATTTTGGTGGTAGGCAGTGTTGGGATAAGGTTATTTTGGTGGTAGGCAGTGTTGGGATAAGGTTATTTTGGTGGTAGGCAGTGTTGGGATAAGGTTATTTTGGTGGTAGACAGTGTTGGGATAAGGTTATTTTGGTGGTAGACAGTGTTGGGTTTTCTGTTATTTTGGTGGTAGACTGTGTCGGGTTTTCGCCAAACATAGCGGTGTTGCTTGTGCCCAAAAAGGTCCATTTGGGACATGATGCACGGTCCAGAGTATGGACTTCAGGTTCTTCAGGTTTGTCCAGGTGGTTTCTGACCAAGTTAAGACGGGCAGTTTGGTTATTTTTTAACAGCAGAGCCTTTCTCCCTAGCAACCCTACCACGGGTGGCATTTTGATTCCGTGTTCTCCTTATTGTTGAAGCACAGTTACCTGAGACGCAGCAAGGGAGGTCCGCACATATCTAGATGTTATGTTTTGGGTTGGCTTTTAACTGATTTATTATTGTTCCTGTGGCTCTTTGGGATACTTTGGAAGGGCGTCCACTTCTAGACCGAGTTGCTGTCATGTTAAATACTCTCCATTTGTAAATGATTAGCCTCACTGATGGAGATCAAATCATTTTGAGATGATTTTACAGCCTTCTCCCAGACTGATGTGTTCTCACTACCCTCGTCCTGATGTCCTCTGATCTCCTGTCCTCTCTGTATGGTCTGCTTTGCATTCACCTGGACGGGTAACATTAAACTGAGCAGGTATCTCTCTATTTATCAGAGTCCCGCCCCCCCTAACCATCTCTCCTTTGATTGGTTCATTTGAGACCCACCTGATTCTACTTATTAACTACTTGATTTAACCCAATGCAACTCGAGGTTCACTTATCTTTTTGCATTAATTCATTTTTTAATGTTGTTTTTCTTACTACATTGTATTGGTACATATAAACCTGTTATGTCCGATTAAAAAAAGACTGGATCTGAGTAAATGAAGATTATGGTAAAAAAATATAAAAAACGACAAAAAATAAATCTGTAAATTGCACAAGGGGTTCACATACCTTCCATCAGTACTGTATGTAGTTCCAGATCTGTCCACACTGAAGGGGTTGAGGAAGAACGGCTACAGGGGTTCACATACCTTCCATCAGCACTGTATGTAGTTCCAGATCTGTGCACACTGAAGGGGTTGAGGAAGAACGGCTACAGGGGTTCACATACCTTCCATCAGCCCTGTATGTAGTTCCAGATCTGTCCACACTGAAGGGGTTGAGGAAGAACGGCTACAAGGGGTTCACATACCTTCCATCAGCACTGTATGTAGTTCCAGATCTGTCCACACTGAAGGGGTTGGGGCAGAACGGCTACAGGGGGACTCCTTTACAGCCACTCAGTTAGACCATACATACAAGGGATCACACTTCCAGTCTGTGATATATATATTTAAACTGTAACTGAGATTTCAGCATTGATAAATCCCCCCCCCCCAAAAAACAACTTTTGCAGCTGGTACGCCCACCCACTAAGCCTAGACACAGTGACACGGTGTGTAATTGACTTAAACCATGTGATTACTCTACCAGGCTCTACTGCCTGTCTACAGCTCCAGGTGCAGCTAGCTACCAGGTCGCTTCCAAAACATGGCATCCTATTCCCAACCCTACGGCTCCTGGTTAAATGTAGTGCACTATGTAGGGGAAAGGATGCCATTTGGGAAGCAATGTCTACAGCATTTTTCGAGCATCATATTCAAATCATCTATAAGTGACTTTGTTGAGCTTCACGATCAATTTGAGACACTTTCTGATAATTTGGACCTGGCGCACGGAAAAATGCTAATTATCGGTCGCGTGACTCGAATGGGATTTGTGCCACAAATGCTAAACACGTTAGCATGTGGAAACAGTGCCAGGGAAACTCAACCAAAGCATGGTTCTCTGTCATACCTTGTCCATAGACTGCTTACAGGGTCAGGAAACCAATGTGACCTGTTGTCATTCAGGTGAACTATCCCTTCATTTGTTTTTTTCCTGTAATGATTTTGTGTCGATATTGATGAAAATGAAGCATGGGTTTATTCTAAGGAAAAACAATCTAGCTATTGTTTAGCTAACGTTGGCTAACGTTAGCATTCAACTAGCTAGCCTATTTTAAGTTAGTATGATGTGAATTTGAAAAGTTTATGTATATATTATGTCAATTGGACATTTCTCCCAATACCTCTAATTCAACTCTCTTCAATAAGCTTTACCTCTCACTCTATACAATTCTGTTCTGCCTCCGGAACCCCTCCAAGCCCAGACCCCCTCAGACCCCAGACCCTCTCTGACCCCAGACCCCCCCCCCCCCCCCCCCAGACTCTCTCTAACCACAGACCCCCTCAGACCCCAGACCCTCTCTAACCCAAGACGCTCTCTAACTCCAGACCCTCTCTAACCCCAGACCCACTCTAACCGCAGACCCCCTTTAACCCCAGACCCCCTCTAACCCCAGACCCCCTCAGACCCTCTCTAACCCCAGACCCCCTCTAACCCCAGACCCCCTCTAACCCCAGACCCTCTCTGAACTTCAGACCCCCTCTAACCCCAGACCCCCTCAGACCCTCTCTAACCCCAGACCCTCTCTAACCCCAGACCCCCTCAGACCCTCTCTAACCCCAGACCCCCTCTAACCCCAGACCCTCTCTAACCCCAGACCCCCTCAGACCCTCTCTAACCCCAGACCCCCTCTAACCCCAGACCCCCTCTAACCCCAGACCCCCTCAGACCCTCTCTAACCCCAGACCCTCTCTAACCCCAGACCCCCTCAGACCCTCTCTAACCCCAGACCCCCTCTAACCCCAGACCCCCTTTAACCCCAGACCCCCTCTAACCCCAGACCCCCTCAGACCCTCTCTAACCCCAGACCCCCTCTAACCCCAGACCCCCTCTAACCTCAGACCCCCTCTGAACTTCAGACCCCCTCTAACCTCAGACCCTCTCTAACCTCAGACCCCCTCTAACCCCAGACCCCCTCAGACCCTCTCTAACCCCAGACCCCCTCAGACCCTCTCTAACCCCAGACCCCCTCTAACCCCAGACCCCCTCTAACCTCAGACCCCCTCTAACCCCAGACCCCCTCTAACCTCAGACCCCCTCTAACCCCAGACCCCCTCAGACCCTCTCTAACCCCAGACCCCCTCAGACCCTCTCTAACCCCAGACCCCCTCTAACCCCAGACCCCCTCTAACCTCAGACCCCCTCTAACCCCAGACCCTCTCTAACCCCAGACCCCCTCTAACCCCAGACCCCCTCTAACCTCAGACCCCCTCTGAACTTCAGACCCCCTCTAACCTCAGACCCTCTCTAACCTCAGACCCCCTCTAACCCCAGACCCCCTCAGACCCTCTCTAACCCCAGACCCCCTCAGACCCTCTCTAACCCCAGACCCCCTCTAACCCCAGACCCCCTCTAACCCCAGACCCCCTCTAACCCCAGACCCCCTCTAACCTCAGACCCCCTCTAACCCCAGACCCCCTCTAACCCCAGACCCCCTCTAACCCCAGACCCCCTCTAACCTCAGACCCCCTCTAACCCCAGACCCTCTCTAACCCCAGACCCCCTCTAACCCCAGACCCCCTCTAACCTCAGACCCCCTCTGAACTTCAGACCCCCTCTAACCTCAGACCCTCTCTAACCTCAGACCCCCTCTAACCCCAGACCCCCTCAGACCCTCTCTAACCCCAGACCCCCTCTAACCCCAGACCCCCTCTAACCCCAGACCCCCTCTAACCCCAGACCCCCTCTAACCTCAGACCCCCTCTAACCCCAGACCCCCTCTAACCCCAGACCCCCTCTAACCCCAGACCCTCTCTAACCCCAGACCCCCTCTAACCCCAGACCCCCTCTAACCCCAGACCCCCTCTAACCCCAGACCCCCTCTAACCCCAGACCCCCTCTAACCTCAGACCCCCTCTAACCCCAGACCCCCTCTAACCCCAGACCCCCTCTAACCCCAGACCCTCTCTAACCCCAGACCCCCTCTAACCCCAGACCCCCTCTAACCCCAGACCCCCTCTAACCCCAGACCCCCTCTAACCCCAGACCCCCTCTAACCTCAGACCCCCTCTAACCCCAGACCCCTGGTTAGCAGCACTATTACAGTAGATGTATTTCTGACTCCTGTGTTGGTTTGAAAAGGGATTGTCTCACCAGTAGGTTTCAGCTGTCTTTGTGATGACTGAATGTAGACTACAAGCTGCAGTATGCAGGTGAGAGGAGTCCAGGACCGGAAATACTATTTCACAAACCCAGTAAGGACACTTCCAACCCCTCGTTGCTGTTATTCCATGTTATGACCTGGTGTCATTACTATAGTACAGACAGACATGAAGTACGGTGAGACTAATAACAAACATATTAGAATAGTAGGCCGAGTTGCTGTCATGTTAAATACTCTCCATGTGTAAATGATTAGCCTCACAAGCGAACTGATGGACCTCAAATCATTTCGAGATGATTTTATAGCCTTCTCCCAGACTGATGTGTTCTCACTACCCTCCTCCTAATAACAAACATATTAGAATAGTAGCCTATTGGTCTTCAGACATTATGGCTTGATACATAGTTAATACACAGTTAATACATAGTCTAGTGGTTAGAGCGTTGGACTAGCAACAAGAAAGGTTGTAAGATCGAATCCCCGAGCTGACAAGATAAAAAATCTGTCATTCTGCCCCTGAACAAGGCAGTTAACCCACTGTTCCTAGGCCGTCATTGAAAATAAGAATTTGTTCTTAATTGACTTGCCTAGTTAAATAAATAAATAAATAACAAACAGACACATTTAGTCGTGCATTAGCCTATCGTCAAAATTGATGTAAGCCAAACCAAAACTTCCCGAGTTTCTGAGAGAAAACGTTCAGCACTGAATAAAAACATCGTGGTTGCTTGAGCCTATCAATTTCAAAAGCTAATGTGTTTTAATGTAACATAACAAAGAGGCTTGAATAAATTGGGTGGGATACAAAATCACAGTTAATATCCAAATACAATTTCGAATCACTGCGTGAACGGAATGGGGGACTGAATTGGAGAGAGCGCCTCAACTTACCCTTTATAGAACCGAGAGAAGTGAGATATGTTTCCCAAAGCTTTTAAAGAACACGAACCAGTAGATATATCCTAAATGTTACGAAACTGTCCTCGGGAATTACTAATAATCACGGATAAATCCAATAGTACGGGCGCAGCAACAGCGTTCAGTTCAGTCATGTGCTCATTCCTCACCGCGAGGTTCGCTCTGTGGTTGAAGTGTCCGTCCACCCGTTTCCATACGCGCAGCGCTTCACGCTACACCTCGAAGGTATGGTAGAGTACTGGACGCTCACACCCACCACTAAAAACTAGCATTGTTAACATTTCAAATAATAGGGCCTTTTTCTTCGACACAGCTTGAACTCAACTGCTATTTTGATTGGCATTCGTTCCATACAGTAGGCCCTAATTCATGCGTAATAACTTTCACAACGTGTTTTTTCTTGGTAGCCTATAACACAAAATAACATTTCATCCATTTGTGAGGTTTTTCTTTCGTGTTGGATGTTTTAAGGTGCAGCACAGATGGGCACTCGAGAGACAGGAGGGTATTTATGACACCCTCTTTCACTCTTGTCGCTCCTTTCAGATCACGACTCTTGGTTTAAAACCTTCCCCTCCCTCCCTCTATTCTCACCCCTGAGTCTAACCCATTCTCACCCCTTCTCATCCAGACTAATTGCCTTAAGCAATAAAACACCCTTTAATATAATTACATTTCAATTTAAGGGTTTTATTGGCAAGTGAAGTAGATAATAAACAACAGTGAAAACAAACAATAAAACATTAACAGTAAACATTATACTCACAAAAGTTACAAAACAATAAAGACATTTCAAATGTGATATTATGTCTTTATACAGTGTTGTAACGATGTGCAAATGGTTTAAAGTATAACAGGGAAAATAAATAAACTGGTGTTTTAACAATGTACAAGGGTAAATAAATAAGCATAAATATGGGTTGTATTTACAATGGTGTTTGTTCTTCACTTGTTGATCTTTTCTCGTGGCAACAGGTCACACATCTTGCTGCTGTGATGTCACACTGTGGTATTTCACCCCAGTAGATATGGGAGTTTATCAAACTTGGGTTTGTTTTTGAGTTCTTTGTGGTTCTGTGTTATCTGAGGGAAATATGTCTCTCTCTAATATGGTCATACATTCGGGAAGGAGGTTAGGACGTGCAGCTCAGATTCCACCTCATTTTGTCACATATGCCGAATACAACAGGTATTCATTCACCTTACGGTGAAAATGCTGACGTACAAGCACTTAACGAACAATGCAATTTTAAGACAAATAAGTGTTAAGAAAGTCAATGTGGAGGTTATATACAGGAGGTACCGGTACAGAGTCAATGTGGAGGCTATATACAGGGTATTACGGTACAGAGCCAATGTGGAGACTATATACAGGAGGTACCGGTACAGAGTCAATGTGGAGACTATATACAGGGAGTACCGGTACAGAGTCAATGTGGAGACTATATACAGGGAGTACCGGTACAGAGTCAATGTGGAGGCTATATACAGGAGGTACCGGTACAGAGTCAATGTGGAGACTATATACAGGAGGTACCGGTACAGAGTCAATGTGGAGACTATATACAGGAGGTACCGGTACAGAGTCAATGTGGAGGCTATATACAGGGTATTACGGTACAGAGTCAATGTGGAGACTATATACAGGGGGTACCGGTACAGAGTCAATGTGGAGGCTATATACAGGAGGTACCGGTACAGAGTCAATGTGGAGGCTATATACAGGGGATACCGGTACAGAGTCAATGTGGAGGCTATATACAGGAGGTACCGGTACAGAGTCAATGTGGAGGCTATATACAGGAGGTACCGGTACAGAGTCAATGTGGAGACTATATACAGGAGGTACCGGTACAGAGTCAATGTGGAGGCTATATACAGGGTATTACGGTACAGAGTCAATGTGGAGACTATATACAGGGGGTACCGGTACAGAGTCAATGTGGAGGCTATATACAGGAGGTACCGGTACAGAGTCAATGTGGAGGCTATATACAGGGGGTACCAGTACAGAGTCAATGTGGAGGTTATATACAGGGGATACCGGTACAGAGTCAATGTGGAGGCTATATACAGGGGGTACCGGTACAGAGTCAATGTGGAGGCTATATACAGGGGGTACCGGTACAGAGTCAATGTGGAGGCTATATACAGGGGGTACCAGTACAGAGTCAATGTGGAGGTTATATACAGGGGATACCGGTACAGAGTCAATGTGGAGGCTATATACAGGGGGTACCGGTACAGAGTCAATGTGGAGGCTATATACAGGGGGTACCGGTACAGAGTCAATGTGGAGGCTATATACAGGAGGTACCGGTACAGAGTCAATGTGGAGGCTATATACAGGAGGTACCGGTACAGAGTCAATGTGGAGGCTATATACAGGGGGTACCGGTACAGAGTCAATGTGGAGGCTATATACAGGGGTACCGGTACAGAGTCAATGTGGAGGCTATATAGAGGGGGTACCGGTACAGAGTCAATGTGGAGGCTATATACAGGGGGTACCGGTACAGAGTCAATGTGGAGGCTATATACAGGGGTACCGGTACAGAGTCAATGTGGAGGCTATATAGAGGGGGTACCGGTACAGAGTCAATGTGGAGGCTATATACAGGTGTTACCAGTACAGAGTCAATGTGGAGGCTATATACAGGGGCTACCGGTACAGAGTCAATGTGGAGGCTATACACAGGGGGTACCGGTACAGAGTCAATGTGGAGGCTATATACAGGGGGTACCGGTACAGAGTCAATGTGGAGGCTATATACAGGAGGTACCGGTACAGAGTCAATGTGGAGGCTATATACAGGAGGTACCGGTACAGAGTCAATGTGGAGGCTATATACAGGGGGTACCGGTACAGAGTCAATGTGGAGGCTATATACAGGGGGTACCGGTACAGAGTCAATGTGGAGGCTATATACAGGAGGTACCGGTACAGAGTCAATGTGGAGGCTATATACAGGGGGTACCGGTACAGAGTCAATGTGGAGGCTATATACAGGTGTTACCAGTACAGAGTCAATGTGGAGGCTATATACAGGGGGTACCGATACAGAGTCAATGTGGAGGCTATATACAGGGGCTACCGGTACAGAGTCAATGTGGAGGCTATACACAGGGGGTACCGGTACAGAGTCAATGTGGAGGCTATATACAGGGGGTACCGGTACAGAGTCAATGTGGAGGCTATATACAGGAGGTACCGGTACAGAGTCAATGTGGAGGCTATATACAGGAGGTACCGGTACAGAGTCAATGTGGAGGCTATATACAGGGGGTACCGGTACAGAGTCAATGTGGAGGCTATATACAGGGTGTTACGGTACAGATTCAATGTGGAGGCTATATACAGGGGTACCGGTACAGAGTCAATGTGGAGGCTATATACAGGGGGTACCGGTACAGAGTCAATGTGGAGGCTATATACAGGAGGTACCGGTACAGAGTCAATGTGGAGGCTATATACAGGGGCTACCGGTACAGAGTCAATGTGGAGGCTATACACAGGAGGTACCGGTACAGAGTCAATGTGGAGGCTATATACAGGGGGTACCGGTACAGAGTCAATGTGGAGGCTATATACAGGAGGTACCGGTACAGAGTCAATGTGGAGGCTATATACAGGAGGTACCGGTACAGAGTCAATGTGGAGGCTATATACAGGGGGTACCGGTACAGAGTCAATGTGGAGGCTATATACAGGGTGTTACGGTACAGATTCAATGTGGAGGCTATATACAGGGGTACCGGTACAGAGTCAATGTGGAGGCTATATACAGGGGGTACCGGTACAGAGTCAATGTGGAGGCTATATACAGGAGGTACCGGTACAGAGTCAATGTGGAGGCTATATACAGGGGCTACCGGTACAGAGTCAATGTGGAGGCTATACACAGGAGGTACCGGTACAGAGTCAATGTGGAGGCTATATACAGGGGGTACCGGTACAGAGTCAATGTGGAGGCTATTGTGACGACCCTCCCACTCTGTCTTCCGTATTCTGTCTTTGTTCTTGTTTCCTTATTAGGATGCCGGTGGGCGGAGTTGAGAGGTTCGTCAGCTACGTGGGCCAGGTGTGTCCCAGGATAAATACACCACTTCCCCATTCATGGAGGAGACTCTCTCCATGCAGACACACCTGGGCCCGGGTGTGTCCCGGGATGAATACACCTCTTCCCCAGTCATGGAGGAGACTCTCTCCATGCAGACACACCTGGGCCCGGTGTCTCCCAGGATAAATACACCTCTTCCCCATTCATGGAGGAGACTCTCTCCATGCAGACACACCTGGGCCCGGTGTCTCCCAGGATAAATACACCTCTTCCCCAGTCATGGAGGAGACTCTCTCCATGCAGACACACCTGGGCCCGGTGTCTCCCAGGATAAATACACCTCTTCCCCAGTCATGGAGGAGACTCTCTCCATGCAGACACCTTTGTAGATTGTGTTGTGGTTCTTGGTGGTTTTTGTTTGTTTGCTTTGGCACCTTTCACCACCCTGCATTATCACATTCATGCAAAACACTCACTTACACTACTGATTACTGATTACACACACCATTGTATATTTTCCTTAGTTGCTTTAGTTAATAAATATATATTTTGTTACTCCTTATCTCCACGTTGTCTCCCTTTGTTACGGGCTTTGAGCCGGTTCGTGACACTATATACAGGGGGTATCGGTACAGAGTCAATGTGGAGACTATATACAGGAGGTACCGGTACAGAGTCAATGTGGAGGCTATATACAGGGGGTACCGGTACAGAGTCAATGTGCTGGGGAACCGGTTAGTCAAGTTAATGGAGGTAATATGTACATGTAGGTAGAGTTAAGGTGACTATGCATAGATAATAAACAGAGAGAAGCAGCAGCGTAAAAATGGGGGGTTAGCCATTTGATTAGCTGTTCAGGAGTCTTATGGCTTGGGGTTAGAAGCTGTTAAGCCTCTTGGACCCAGACTTGGCGCTCCGGTACCGCTTGCCGTGCGGTAGCAGAGAGAACAGTCTATGACTAGGGTGGCTGGAGTCTGGAAAGATTTGGCATGGGTCCTCAGATCCTCAACAAGTTCTACAGTTACAGCATTGAGAGCATCCTGACTGGTTACATTACTGCCTGGTATGGCAACTGCTCGGCCTCCGACCGCAAGGCACTACAGAGGGTAATGCGTACGGCCCAGTACATCACTGGGCCCAAGCTTCCTGTCATCCTGGACCTCTATACCAGGCGGTGTCAGAGGAAGGTGGACACCAAGGAACTTAAAGTTCTCAACCTGCTCCACTGCAGCCCCGTCGATGAGAATGGAGGTGTGCTCGGCCCTCCATTTCCTGTAGTTCACGATCATCTCCTTTGTCTTGATCACGTTGAGGGAAAGGTTGTTATTCTGGCACCACATGGTCAGGTCTCTCACCTCCTCCCTATAGGCTGTCTCATCGTTGTCGGTGATCAGGCCTACCACTGTTGTGTTGTCGGCAAACTTAATGAAGGTTTTGGAGTCGTGCCTGGGCCGTGCAGTCATGGGTGAACATGAGGGGACTGAGCACGCACCCCTGACCCACCCTTACCAGAATCCAGTTGCAGAGGGAGGTGTTTAGTCCCAGGGTCCTTAGCTTGGTGATGAGCTTTGAGAACATTCTAGAATTCTAGAACATTTCTTCTGTCTGACTGCATTCTAGAACATTTCTTCTGTCTGACTTCATTCTAGAACATTTCTTCTGTCTGACTGCATTCTAGAACATTTCTTCTGTCTGACTTCATTCTAGAACATTTCTTCTGTCTGACTTCATTCTAGAACATATTTAAAGGCACAGTGGCCTATTTAAAGACACACTGGCATATTTAAAGGCACAGTGGCCTATTTAACGACACACTGGCATATTTAAAGGCACAGTGGCCTATTTAACGACACACTGGCATATTTAAAGGCACAGTGGCCTATTTAAAGACACACTGGCATATTTAAAGGCACAGTGGCCTATTTAAAGACACACTGGCATATTTAAAGGCACAGTGGCCTATTTAACGACACACTGGCATATTTAAAGGCACAGTGGCCTATTTAAAGACACACTGGCATATTTAAAGGCACAGTGGCCTATTTAACGACACACTGGCATATTTAAAGGCACAGTGGCCTATTTAAAGACACACTGGCATATTTAAAGGCACAGTGGCCTATTTAACGACACACTGGCATATTTAAAGGCACAGTGGCCTATTTAAAGACACACTGGCATATTTAAAGGCACAGTGGCCTATTTAACGACACACTGGCATATTTAAAGGCACAGTGGCCTATTTAAAGACACACTGGCATATTTAAAGGCACAGTGGCATATTTAAAGGCACACGGGCCTATTTAAAGACACAGTGGCCTATTTAAAGACACACTGGCATATTTAAAGGCACACGGGCCTATTTAAAGGCACAGTGGCCTATTTAACGACACACTGGCATATTTAAAGGCACAGTGGCATATTTAAAGGCACACGGGCCTATTTAAAGACACACAGGTCTATTTAAAGACACACTGGCATATTTAAAGGCACAGTGGCCTATTTAACGACACACAGGCATATTTAAAGGCACAGTGGCCTATTTAAAGACACACTGGCATATTTAAAGGCACAGTGGCATATTTAAAGGCACACAGGCATATTTAAAGACATTTGGTGCAATTTACAGTGTTATTATTGCTTGACAACAGAGTGTAAGGTTAAAGACGTACACAACAGTACCCTCTTTGTTTGTTCCAAGACAGAGTAAACCTTTATGTTGTCCTAGCAACTGTTGACACAGAACTCACTCACAGGCTACTTCCCAAATGGAACACTATTCCCTATACAGTGCACTGCTTTTGACCAGGGGGGCCCACAGGAATCTAGTCAACACTAGTGCACTATAGGGAAAAGGGGGGCCATTTGGGACAGAGACGCTGACTCAGATTGGAGTTTGTTGCTACAGCCAAGAAGAAGCTGCGTTGTGGTTTCAGAAGAAGCTGCGTTGTGGTTTCAGAAGCTGTGTTGTGGTTTCAGAAGAAGCTGTGTTGTGGTTTCAGAAGCTGTGTTGTGGTTTCAGAAGAAGCTGTGTTGTGGTTTCAGAAGAAGCTGTGTTGTGGTTTCAGAAGAAGCTGTGTTGTGGTTTCAGAAGAAGCTGTGTTGTGGTTTCAGAAGAAGCTGTGTTGTGGTTTCAGAAGAAGCTGTGTTGTGGTTTCAGAAGAAGCTGTGTTTTGGTTTCAGAAGATGTGTTTTGGTTTCAGAAGCTGTGTTGTGGTTTCAGAAGAAGCTGTGTTGTGGTTTCAGAAGAAGCTGTGTTGTGGTTTCAGAAGATGTGTTTTGGTTTCAGAAGCTGTGTTGTGGTTTCAGAAGAAGCTGCGTTGTGGTTTCAGAAGATGTGTTTTGGTTTCAGAAGAAGCTGTGTTGTGGTTTCAGAAGAAGCTGTGTTGTGGTTTCAGAAGCTGTGTTGTGGTTTCAGAAGCTGTGTTGTGGATTCAGAAGCTGTGTTGTGGATTCAGAAGCTGTGTTGTGGTTTCAGAAGCTGTGTTGTGGATTCAGAAGCTGTGTTGTAGATTCAGAAGCTGTGTTGTGGTTTCAGAAGCTGTGTTGTGGTTTCAGAAGCTGTGTTGTGGATTCAGAAGCTGTGTTGTGGATTCAGAAGCTGTGTTGTGGTTTCAGAAGCTGTGTTGTGGTTTCAGAAGAAGATGTGTTGTGGTTTCAGAAGAACCTGTGTTGTGGATTCAGAAGAAC
>NC_048570.1:93769313-93804313 GCF_013265735.2 Oncorhynchus mykiss | reverse complement strand
TTGTTCATACACTAACTAACTAACAAACAAACAAAAAACAAAGAACGTGACGAGGGGATGGGGAAAGGATATACAGGATATTTCTGGAGAGATCTGAAAATATCTGTGCAGCAACTCTCCCCATTCAACCTGACAGAGCTTGAGAGAAAGAAACTCCCCAAATACAGGTGTGCCAAGCTTGTAGCGTCATACCCAAGAAGACTCAAGGCTGTAATCACTGCCAACGGTGCATCAACAAAGTACTGAGTAAAGGGTCTGAATAGTTATGTAATATTTCAGTTTTTATTTTTCATTTAAAAAATAAATCCTGTTTTTGCCTTGTCATTATGGGGTATTTGTGTGTAGATTGATGAGGGGAAAGAACTATTTAATCAATTTTAGAATAAGGCTTTAACCTACCAAAATGTGGGAAAAGTCAAGGTGTCGGAACACATTCCAAAGGCACTGTATACCTCGGTGAAGAACATTAACACCCTGAATGACCAGGTTCTTCACGCTACGTCCTTTGGGAGAATGTTGTTTTTCTCTGAACCGAGGCAGACACCTTGCTACACCGGTTTTTGATTCCTAAGGCTTTTTTTTAAACAAAGACTGAGAGCAGCAGTTATCTGTCTAACGTGGACATGGTGATGGACTGGACAGGTCTAAGAAATGGATGCAATGGGTTGGGTCTGTCTGTGGTGAATGTGTGCACTACACTGAAGCAGCAGAAACCCACAAGTTAAACAGGTTTATCGTAATAGAGACTAGTTGGCAGTGTTTAGACAGGCAGACCAATTCTGATCTTTATTCCCACTAATTGTTCATTTGACCAATCACATCTCTTTCAGAGCTGATGTGATGGTGAAAAGACTAAACACAGCCGCTACACAGCACTTAATTATCAGCTTTGCCCCTTTTCCCAGAGCAAACTGTAACCAGGTTGATTTGACCCAGCTTCTCACAACAGGAAAAAGAATACTGGAGCACCAGGAAATGTAGATTATAATGAACAACTTGTTTGGTTGTTGTAGGGGTTTAGAAAACAGGTGTTCTACTCCGTTAGCCCAGTACCTCCCCTAACCAGGTGTTCTACTCTGCTAGCCCATTACCTCCCCTAACCATGTTTTCCACTCTGCTAGCCCAGTACCTCCCCTAACCATGTGTTCTAGTCCGCTAGCCAGTACCTCCCCTAACCAGGTGTTCTACTCTGCTAGCCAGCACCTCCCCCTAACCGGGTGTTCTACCTCGCTAGCCAGTACCTCCCCTAACCAGGTGTTCTACTCTGCTAGCCAGCACCTCCCCTAACCAGGTGTTCTACTCTGCTAGCCAGCACCTCCCCCTAACCGGGTGTTCTACCTCGCTAGCCAGTACCTCCCCTAACCAGGTGTTCTACTCTGCTAGCCAGCACCTCCCCTAACCAGGTGTTCTACTCTGCTAGCCAGCACCTCCCCCTAACCGGGTGTTCTACCTCGCTAGCCAGTACCTCCCCTAACCAGGTGTTCTACTCTGCTAGCCAGCACCTCCCCTAACCAGGTGTTCTACTCTGCTAGCCAGTACCTCCCCTAACCAGGTGTTCTACCTCGCTAGCCATTACCTCCCCTAATCAGGTGTTCTACTCTGCTATCCAGCACCTACCCTAACCAGGTGTTATACTCTGCTAGCCCAGTACCTCCCCTAACCAGGTGTTCTACTCTGCTAGCCAGCACCTCCCCTTAACCAGGTGTTCTACTCCGCTAGCCCAGTACCTCCCCTAATCAGGTGTTCTACTCTGCTAGCCAGCACCTCCCCTAACCAGGTGTTCTACTCCTCAGCCAGCGCCTCCCCTAACCAGGTGTTCTACTCCCCTCAGCAAGCACCTCCTCTAACCAGGTGTTCTACTCTGCTAGCCCAGTACCTCCCCCTAACCAGGTGTTCTACTCTGCTAGCCAGCACCTCCCCTAACCAGGTGTTCTACTCTGCTAGCCCAGTACCTCCCCTAACCAGGTATTCTACTCCGCTAGCCAGTACCTCCCCCAACCAGGTGTTCTACTCTGCTAGCCAGTACCTCCCCTAACCAGGTGTTCTACTCTGCTAGCCAGTACCTCCCCTAACCAGGTGTTCTACTTTGCTAGCCAGTACCTCCCCTAACCAGGTGTTCTACTCTGCTAGACAGCACCTCCCCTAACCAGGTGTTCTACTCCGCTAGCCCAGCACCTCCCCTAACCAGGTGTTCTACTCTGCTAGGCAGCACCTCCCCTAACCAGGTGTTCTACTCCGCTAGCCCAGTACCTCCCCTAACCAGGTGTTCTACTCTGCTAGCCAGCACCTCCCCTAACCAGGTGTTCTACTCTGCTAGCCCAGTACCTCCCCCTAACCAGGTGTTCTTCTACCCTCAGCCAGGGCCTCCCCTAACCAGGTGTTCTACTCTGCTAGCCAGTACCTCCCCTAACCAGGTGTTCTACTCTGCTAGCCAGCACCTTCCCTAACCAGGTGTTCTACTCTGCTAGCCAGTACCTCCCCTAACCAGGTGTTCTACTCCGCTAGCCCAGCACCTCCCCTAACCAGGTGTTCTACTCTGCTAGCCAGCACCTCCCCTAACCAGGTGTTCTACTCTGCTAGCCAGCACCTCCCCTAACCAGGTGTTCTACTCTGCTAGCCAGCACCTCCCCTAACCAGGTCTACTCCGCTAGCCCAGTACCTCCCTTAAACAGGTGTTCTACTCTGCTAGCCAGCACCTCCCCTAACCAGGTGTTCTAATCTGCTAGCCAGCACCTCCCCTAACCAGGTGTTCTACTCCGCTAGCCCAGTACCTCCTCTAGCCAGGTCTTCTACTCCGCTAGCCCAGTACCTCCCCTAACCAGGTCTACTCCGCTAGCCCAGTACCTCCCTTAAACAGGTGTTCTACTCTGCTAGCCAGCACCTCCCCTAACCAGGTCTACTCCGCTAGCCCAGTACCTCCCTTAAACAGGTGTTCTACTCTGCTAGCCAGCACCTCCCCTAACCAGGTGTTCTACTCCGCTAGCCCAGTACCTCCACTAACCAGGTCTTCTACTCCGCTAGCCAGCACCTCCCCTAACCAGGTCTTCTACTCCGCTAGCCCAGTACCTCCCTTAAACAGGTGTTCTACTCTGCTAGCCAGCACCTCCCCTAACCAGGTGTTCTACTCTGCTAGCCCAGTACCTCCCCCTAACCAGGTGTTCTTCTACCCTCAGCCAGGGCCTCCCCTAACCAGGTGTTCTACTCTGCTAGCCAGTACCTCCCCTAACCAGGTGTTCTACTCTGCTAGCCCAGTACCTCCCCTAACCAGGTGTTCTACTCTGCTAGCCCAGTACCTCCCCTAACCATGTGTTCTAGTCCGCTAGCCAGTACCTCCCCTAACCAGGTGTTCTACTCTGCTAGCCAACACCTCCCTTAACCAGGTGTTCTAGTCCGCTAGCCAGTACCTCCCCTAACCAGGTGTTCTACTCTGCTAGCCAGCACCTCCCCTAACCAGGTGTTCTACTCTGCTAGCCAGCACCTCCCCTAACCAGGTGTTCTACTCTGCTAGCCAGCACCTCCCCTAACCAGGTGTTCTACTCTGCTAGCCAGCACCTCCCCTAACCAGGTGTTCTACTCTGCTAGCCAGCACCTCCCCCTAACCGGGTGTTCTACCTCGCTAGCCAGTACCTCCCCTAACCAGGTGTTCTACTCTGCTAGCCAGCACCTCCCCTAACCAGGTGTTCTACTCTGCTAGCCAGTACCTCCCCTAACCAGGTGTTCTACCTCGCTAGCCATTACCTCCCCTAATCAGGTGTTCTACTCTGCTATCCAGCACCTACCCTAACCAGGTGTTCTACTCTGCTAGCCAGCACCTCCCCCTAACCAGGTGTTCTACTCCGCTAGCCCAGTACCTCCCCTAATCAGGTGTTCTACTCTGCTAGCCAGCACCTCCCCTAACCAGGTGTTCTACTCCCCTCAGCCAGCGCCTCCCCTAACCAGGTGTTCTACTCTGCTAGCCAGTACCTCCCCTAACCAGGTGTTCTACTTTGCTAGCCAGTACCTCCCCTAACCAGGTGTTCTACTCTGCTAGCCAGCACCTCCCCTAACCAGGTGTTCTACTCCGCTAGCCCAGCACCTCCCCTAACCAGGTGTTCTACTCTGCTAGGCAGCACCTCCCCTAACCAGGTGTTCTACTCCGCTAGCCCAGTACCTCCCCTAACCAGGTGTTCTACTCTGCTAGCCAGCACCTCCCCTAACCAGGTGTTCTACTCTGCTAGCCCAGTACCTCCCCCTAACCAGGTGTTCTTCTACCCTCAGCCAGGGCCTCCCCTAACCAGGTGTTCTACTCTGCTAGCCAGTACCTCCCCTAACCAGGTGTTCTACTCTGCTAGCCAGCACCTTCCCTAACCAGGTGTTCTACTCTGCTAGCCAGTACCTCCCCTAACCAGGTGTTCTACTCCGCTAGCCCAGCACCTCCCCTAACCAGGTGTTCTACTCTGCTAGCCAGCACCTCCCCTAACCAGGTGTTCTAATCTGCTAGCCAGCACCTCCCCTAACCAGGTGTTCTACTCCGCTAGCCCAGTACCTCCTCTAGCCAGGTCTTCTACTCCGCTAGCCCAGTACCTCCCCTAACCAGGTCTACTCCGCTAGCCCAGTACCTCCCTTAAACAGGTGTTCTACTCTGCTAGCCAGCACCTCCCCTAACCAGGTGTTCTACTCTGCTAGCCCAGTACCTCCACTAACCAGGTCTTCTACTCCGCTAGCCAGCACCTCCCCTAACCAGGTCTTCTACTCCGCTAGCCCAGTACCTCCCTTAAACAGGTCTTCTACTCCGCTAGCCCACTACCTCCCTTAAACAGGTGTTCTACTCTGCTAGCCAGTTCCCCCCCTAACCAGGTCTTCTACTCCGCTAGCCCAGTACCTCCCTTAAACAGGTGTGTGTTTCTCTTTCGCCTCCAGATACAATTGTTAATAGAATCATTGGAGGGCTCACAGTATATCATTTACCTCGATAGGATTTAAGATGGACAACACTGGGAGAGCAAGTTACAACAGGACAGCAGATTGAACCACTAAAATAGACTGAAGTAATGATTTACTATGACGTATCCATAACGCATTCATCACACTATAAACATTTAATGAGCGGATTGTAACCAGTGGCAACCGCATTGTTAAAGGTCAATGAAATATATTTATATCTTATCTAATAGCGTAACCATGTCATGATTTGCAATCGCTTTAGATATCTTAATAAATGCGGTATTACAATGACAGCGCAGTGTGAACATCAATGTCATACTTACTGAGACACCTAGTGGAGACATAACAGCATGACTAAGGAGTTCATTCACTTACACACAGACACACAGCTTGACTCGGGAGCGCTGTAACGGCACATTTTGGGGGGGATTGGGTACTGGCTCCTCTTCCTCTATAAAACATAGACAGAACAGTAATGAAGACAGGCAGACACTGCTTCCCCAATAGAAATACTCAGTCCCACTTGTCGTGGCGACTTCGGCTAGCTCAGCTCATGCATAGAAACACGTCTTCGGGTCAAATGGTCGTGTCGCGCCGAACTGCGATTGTGCAGACCGTCACACCAGAGGTACTCCTTCGATATCAAGTTGTTCTGGACGAAAACGTGTCAGATGGTCACTTTCACAAGGTTGGAGTAACAAAATGTTCAACTACTGAAGACACCTGTTCATTGAAATGCATTCCAGGTTGACTACCTCATGAAGCTGGTTGAGAGAATGCCAAGCGTCTGCAAAGCCGTCATCAAATCAAATCGAAGGGTGGCTACTTTGAAGAATATCAAACATAAAATATATTTTGATTTGTTTAACACTTTTTGTTGGTTACTACATGATTCCATATTGTGTTATTTCATAGTTTTGACGTCTTCACTCTCATTCTACACTGTAGAAAATAACACAAATAAAAACCCTGGAATGAGTCGGTGTTCTAAACCTTCTGTCTGGTTCTGTATCTAAACACTGAACAAATCAGTGCAACAACTTCGAAGGCTGTATTCAGTTACATAAGTTAAGGGAATCAGTCAATTGAAATGAATAAAATCAGATGTTACTGGTCACATGCACATGGTTAGCAGATGGTATTGGTCACATGGTTATCAGATGGTATTGGTCACATGGTTAGCAGATGTTATTGGTCACATGGTTAGCAGATGTTATTGGTCACATGGTTAGCAGATGTTATTGGTCACATGGTTAGCAGATGTTATTGGTCACATGGTTAGCAGATGTTATTGGTCACATGGTTAGCAGATGTTATTGGTCACATGGTTAGCAGATGTTATTGGTCACATGGTTAGCAGATGTTATTGGTCACATGGTTAACAGATGGTATTGGTCACATACACATGGTTAGCAGATGGTATTGGTCACATACACATGGTTAGCAGATGTTATTGGTCACATGGTTAACAGATGGTAATGGTCACATACACATGGTTAGCAGATGGTATTGGTCACATACACATGGTTAGCAGATGGTATTGGTCACATACACATGGTTAGCAGATGTTATTGGTCACATGGTTAACAGATGTTATTGGTCACATGGTTAACAGATGGTATTGGTCACATACACATGGTTAGCAGATGGTATTGGTCACATACACATGGTTAGCAGATGTTATTGGTCACATGGTTAACAGATGGTAATGGTCACATACACATGGTTAGCAGATGGTATTGGTCACATACACATGGTTAGCAGATGGTATTGGTCACATACACATGGTTAGCAGATGGTATTGGTCACATACACATGGTTAGCAGATGTTACTGGTCACATGGTTAACAGATGTTATTGGTCACATGGTTAACAGATGTTATTGGTCACATGGTTAACAGATGGTATTGGTCACATGGTTAACAGATGTTATTGGTCACATGGTTAGCAGATGTTATTGGTCACATGGTTAACAGATGGTAATGGTCACATACACATGGTTAGCAGATGGTATTGGTCACATACACATGGTTAGCAGATGGTATTGGTCACATACACATGGTTAGCAGATGGTATTGGTCACATACACATGGTTAGCAGATGTTATTGGTCACATGGTTAACAGATGTTATTGGTCACATGGTTAACAGATGGTATTGGTCACATGGTTAACAGATGGTATTGGTCACATGGTTAACAGATGGTATTGGTCACATGGTTAACAGATGGTATTGGTCACATGGTTAACAGATGGTATTGGTCACATACACATAATACACACAAATCTAAGTAAAGGGATGGAATAAGAATATATAAATATATAGCGGCAGAGGCAAGAAATCAGCCTATTGAAATAAATTCATTAGGCCTTTAACTATGGCCGTCACATGACTGAGAATACAGGTCATCTGTTGGTCACAGATACCTAAACAAAAGTGGGGCATGGATCAGAAAACCAGTCACTATCTGGTGTGACCATTTGTCTCATGTAGAGCGACACATCTCCTTTGCATACAGTTGATGAGGCTGTTGATTGTGGCCTGTGGAATGTTGTCCCACTCCTCTTTAATGGCTGTGTGAAGTTGCTGGATATGGGTGGGAACTGGACCATGATGTCGTACACGTCGATCCAGCAGGAAGGTGTCCATACTAACGCTTCTCATGCAGCTCAACCAGCGCCATGAGCCACTCACTCACCAAGCCCGTCGACCCAAGCCCGTCGACCCAAGCCCATCGACCCAAGCCCATCGACCCAAGGTTCCACCATGCCTCTGGACTGCATGACTTCTACCTGAAAAACAAAAACACAGGGGTTTAAATATAACACAGTTTGAATCGCATGATCCAACAATTATCCAATAGAAAGACTTGATTTGTTAAACATGCAAATCGGTCACACCTGTGACAGGTACATCCCTCGTTACAAAGGGATATAACACAGGTGTGTCCACTCAGAAACAATTGAACATGAGTTGGGCTCACACCATAGAGACAGTTAGAGGATGCAACCTTGTATCTGTCCCATTCTGGCGTCTGTGAGAACATGGGCAGCGCCATTGAAGCCATCTCCATACTGAAGTATTCAATTATCTTCTTCTGTTACTTCTATGAGTTGGTTAACAAACTGAAAGGGTGCATTACTGCCCCCTGGAGGTTGTTGACTGAACATGTATAAAGCCAAGCTTGGTGATTTACTGCCAGCTGTAGTGATGGAATGTTTGCTGGTTCCTCCTGCTGACCTGTGATGGAATTATATGATTCTTCCTTAATTAACCCATTGGAAAGTACACCTAGTTGACAACTTCAAAATGGTGAAAGTCCTCAATGGCGCTGCCCATGCTAAAATTGAGGTTTTGGGTCACTAGAGTGCTCTATCTATCTCTATGGTTCACACACACATAAAGGGGCAGGTTAACAGCATGAAATTGACACATCGTATACAAACCATATTAACTCCCCCCCTTTGCTACATATGACACTTGTATTTATTGTATGACAGAAGAGTTGACCGAGGTGGAATTACCTAAACCTGACAGCCATCCCCAGCTAGATAGATCTCCAACATGGTGGAAGATGGCACTAAGAAAGGAGGAAGGAGGTACGTGTATTTTCATGTTTCGTCCCATCTGTTTTTTTACTATAGTTTGATGTATTCAAAGTCATACAATTATGGAGTTCTGAGTGAGGTGTTCAATCTATGTTGATGACTAGCCTTATGAAGAGGAACCTCTGGCAGAACTAAAGTTTGTCTGAGGTGGTGCTCCTTCTACTGTTCAGTGCCCGAGGCGGTGGCGCTCCTGTTCAGTGCCCGAGGCGGTGGCGCTCCTGTTCAGTGCCCGAGGCGGTGGCGCTCCTGTTCAGTGCCCGAGGCGGTGGCGCTCCTGTTCAGTGCCCGAGGCGGTGGCGCTCCTGTTCAGTGCCCGAGGAGGTGGCGCTCCTGTTCAGTGCCCGAGGAGGTGGCGCTCCTGCTCAGTGCCCGAGGAGGTGGCGCTCCTGCTCAGTGCCCGAGGAGGTGGCGCTCCTGCTCAGTGCCCGAGGAGGTGGCGCTCCTGCTCAGTGCCCGAGGAGGTGGCGCTCCTGCTCAGTGCCCGAGGAGGTGGCGCTCCTGCTCAGTGCCCGAGGAGGTGGCGCTCCTGCTCAGTGCCCGAGGAGGTGGCGCTCCTGCTCAGTGCCCGAGGAGGTGGCGCTCCTGCTCAGTGCCCGAAGAGGTGGCGCTCCTGCTCAGTGCCCGAGGAGGTGGCGCTCCTGTTCGGTGCAATGTATACTCTGCCACCTTAGAATATGTGACCCACTATAAATACCTAGGTGTCTGGTTAGACCGTAAACTCTCCTTCCAGACTCACATTAAGCATCTCCATTCCAAAATTAAATCTAGAATTGGCTTCCTATTTCGCAAAAAAAACATCCGTCACTCATGCTGCCAAACATATCCTCGTAAAACTGACTATCCTACCGATCCTTGACTTCAGCGATGTCATTTACAAAATAGCCTCCAACACTCTACTCAGAAAATTGGATGCAGTCAATCACAGTGCCATCCGCTTTGTCCATAAAGCCCCATATACTACCCACCACTGCGACCTGTATGCTCTCATTGGCTGGCCCTCTCTTCATGTTTGTCGCCAAACCCACTGGCTCCAGGTCATCTACAAGTCTTTGCTAGGTAAAGTCCCGCCTTATCTCAGCTCACTGGTCACCCTAGCAACACCCACCCGTAGCACGTGCTCCCGCAGGTATATTTCACTGGTCATCCCCAAAGCCCACTCCTCCTTTGGCTGCCTTTCCTTCCAGTTCTCTGCTGCCAATGACTGGAACGAATTGCAAAAATCACTGAAGCTGGAGATCCATATCTCCCTCACTAACGTTAAGCATCAGCTGTCAGAGCAGCTCACAGATCATTGCACCTGTACATAGCCCATCTGTAAATAGCCCATCCAACTACCTCATCCCAATACTGTATTTATTTATTTATCTTGCTCCTTTGCACCCCAGTAGCTCTACTTGAACATTCATCTTCTGCACATCTATCACTCCAGTGTTTAATTGCTCAATGGTAATTACTTCTCCACTATGGCCTATTTATTGCCTTACCTCCCTTATCCTACCTCATTTGCACAAACTGTATATAGACTTTCTCTATTGTATAATTGACTGTATGTTTGTTTACTCCATGTGTAACTCTGTTTGTGCCGCTTTGCTTTATCTTGGCCAGGTCGCAGTTGTAAATGAGAACTTGTTCTCAACTAGACTACCAGGTTAAATAAAGGTGTTCTCAACTAGACTACCTGGTTAAATAAAGGTGTTCTCAACTAGACTACCAGGTTAAATAAAGGTGTTCTCAACTAGACTACCTGGTTAAATAAAAGGTGAAATAAAAAAAGTTATCTAAAAAAATCTTAGAATATCTGTGTCTTCTCTCATTGGTCGAGACGGGTGGGTGAACACTCCCGAAGAGCTGCACCTCATTTGAGA
This sequence comes from Oncorhynchus mykiss, assembly GCF_013265735.2. Lineage (NCBI taxonomy): Eukaryota > Metazoa > Chordata > Actinopteri > Salmoniformes > Salmonidae > Oncorhynchus > Oncorhynchus mykiss. The sequence goes on along the minus strand of NC_048570.1, from coordinate 93,793,918 downwards.
CGGGTGAGTGAACACTCCCGAAGAGCTGCACCTCATTTGAGACGGGTGAGTGAACACTCCCGAAGAGCTGCACCTCATTTGAGACGGGTGGGTGAACACTCCCGAAGAGCTGCACCTCATTTGAGACGGGTGGGTGAACACTCCCGAAGAGCTGCACCTCATTTGAGACGGGTGGGTGAACACCCCAAAGAGCTGCACCTCATCTGCTTGACTCAGAAGTCAAGCATGGCTTTGAGTGCCACTCTCGTATCTAGATCAATGAGAGAAGACCAATGTATGTGATCACATCAGAAGTCTGTTCTGATGTTTAGTTTTAACATCAAACTAAGTATCATTCCAGAAGTTAAAATGGCACCATTGTTGAGTCTATGGCTAGAAATCAAATCAGAACGTCCTAATCTATTAGATAACTGTTAATATATATGTTAATATATATCATTTTTTGAAGACTGCAATGCCACAGAAACATAATGATGGTGAGTTTTTTTTCATACATCTCAAGGATGACTTAACCATTTATGTTTCTCTCCTCCCAGTCAGAAGATGGCGGAAGGTGGGAGACGCTGCTGCTGGTCCGGTTTTCGTTGCCGTTTCCTCATCCTGCTCGTCACCGTGGCGGCCATCTTGTTCTTCACCAACCACCAGTCAGCAGAGTGTGTCCCAAGATGGTGGGCAGAATACCACGGTCGTTCAGTCAACACCAGTAGCGAAGCAGTTCCTCTCAACACCACTGGTTTTACCATAGACGTTCATGAAACTGCGTCTGCCAATTCAACAGATCGTCAGACTTCACGTATCCACTCTACTCAACAGGCCATCGAACTCAACACAACACATCATGAAACTAGTTCCATCACCTCTTCACTGACCATCATCACTAATCTGACCACAGAGGTCAAGGCAGTTCTGGCCACTCCTCCTCCGTATGTGTCCCCAGGACCGTACCATGTAGAATACCCATCAGAGTACATCTTCATCCTGGATGAGCCAGAGAAATGCCGGGAGCAGAACCCCTTCCTGGTTCTGATGGTGCCAGTGGCGCCCTATAACAGGGACGCTCGTGAGGCCGTCCGCAGGACTTGGGGCAGTGAGAGGCAGGTACTGGGCAGAGAGGTCCGTCTGTTCTTCCTGCTGGGACTGCCCAGTGGAGAGGAGACAGAGCAGCTCCAGGAGAAGGTGCTGCAGGAGAGCAAAGAGCACCAGGATCTGCTGCAGAGCGACTTCATAGACAGCTACAAAAACCTGACCATCAAGACCATGGTGATGATGGAGTGGCTGAGCTCTCGCTGCCCCAACGCCTCCTACGCCATGAAGATCGACTCAGACATGTTCCTCAACGTGAACACCTTGGTCAACATGCTGCTTCACGCTCCAACGCAGAACTACCAGACTGGACTAGTGGCCCAACGGGGCGCTGTTCTAAGAGACCATAACTCCAAATGGTACCTTCCAAAGGAGGTGTTTCCTGAACGGGTATATCCACCTTATGCTCTGGGCCTGGGCTATGTCTTCACCTTAGACCTCCCCAGGAAGCTGGTGGAGGCGTCCAGGCATGTTAAAGCCGTCTACATAGAGGATGTGTATCTGGGACTGTGTATGAGACACCTGGGCATCCGGCCTACTGCCCCTCCCAGTGGAAACCTCTTCCATGTTTCCCCTGTGGCTTATGACCGCTGCACCTACTCACGGCTGATAGCCACCACCACACACAGTATCACTCACCAGGTCAACGCATGGACGGACCTACACAAACCTGGTCCTCCCTGCTGATCTCATACAGTAACAGACTGACTGATGTACCAATCACTTCGTTAGTTTTTTTGTTCTTGCCAACGATGTAAATCTGGTGAATTTGTAATGCATTTCCACTTTGATTAAATCGTTTAATAATCATGATGATGTTACTGAATTTGGATTAGACACATTTCCAGTCTTATATCCTTTGTGGTGCTGGGAGTTACTGCCCCCCCCCCCCCCCCCCCCCCCCAAAAAAAACATATCTACATTGGAGAACAAGTTATTATACTGAAACTTGACCACAAGAAATGTACAGAGGTACAACTGTGTGTGTGTTATTTTTCTACTTTAGTTGAATATAGTTTTTTCTTTCATGGTCTAATCTAACTGTACTTAATGAGTCATTTACAACTTGAGTAGTTCTCTCATTATTATTATTACAATGATCTATCCATGCTCATTGTTTATGTATGTTCAGTAGAAGGTTTACAAGATTATACGGTTTATGTGTATAAGGCATATGAACTAGTTTTTTGAGAAGCTAGCTGGGGGACCAGCGCTGGTTTAGTTCTGGGTTCAGAGATGATTTAAATGATAATGCCCAAGGATATATTGACATGGGTGTTGTTAGGCCAAAGACAAGGGTGGGCAAATTTGCCAATATGTCCTCCAAACACCGGCTTCAAGGACATTATCACTTTTATGCAATGGGATGACCAACATATTAAAATAATGATTGACATATTTTCATTAAAGACATTATTCCGATGAATTTATTCATTCTATTTCATCCTTCCACAAGATATAGTCACGACACAAATCTAGGGTTGCTACCCAAGCCGGCTGGTCGTTCGTTCTATCCGTTCGGTTGCCAGAGACGCGACCCAGTTGTTCATTCTTTTTGTTCTGTATCTATGGACGCGCCCCAGTCGTTTGTTCTAAGTGTTCCATTGCCATACTGGCTGGCCATGTTCTTGTCCCTTGCTTGTTAGCTAGCCAACTACGTCTGACTTAGAGTCACGTCAAACAGAGCAGACCGAATAATAACAGCAGCTGCATTTGTTTAAGCTGTTTTCTAGTGACATTTATTTTCAGACGTCCATAACATGAGCTAATAAGCGCAATTTTCGCCTCGCATAGAAAATTCGCTCAATCGTCAGGTCACTGTTGTTCAGAGGAGCAAGCCAACAACACAATCACTTCAAACTGAAGCTGGAATAAATGCAAACTAGCTGCACTTTGTTTCGTTTTGACTTTTTTTCAATTGACATTTCTTATATCCTTAAAAATGACGCCAGCTGATTCATGATTTAGACTGGCTGAGAAACGCTGCCTGCCTGTCTGTCTTGTCCCGACTGTTCATTACTATGGGACAGCTGGTGAGAATTTGAATATTGAAGCAATGTTGCAAATGTCAGAGAGACAGACAGTAAGGTTTATACAAATCTCTGCTGTTGAAAACTAAATGTGAGACCATGTCTAGATGCTTTTCATAGTGGAGATCAACTTCATAAATTGCCTGGCTGGGCTGACGAAATGTTGTATTGCGGAGTCAGATGGAACAGAGTAAATAGGCATTTTAACATCATAGATTGGTGGTAACTTGTGGAATAGACACTGGCTGGAATGCGGTTTTAACCAATCAGCATTCAGGATTAGACACACCCATTGTATAAAATCTGTCTACAGAATTGTTTTATTTTTATATATACAAACTCGAGTACAAACAATGGTTAGCAGAATCGTTTGAGGGCTCACAGTGTACTGTTTACCATGATAGGATTTTATAAGACGGACAACACTGGGAAAGGACTGCAGATTGATTTTATAAGACGGACAACACTGGGAGAGGACTGCAGATGGATTTTATAAGACGGACAACACTGGGAGAGGACTGCAGATTGATTTTATAAGACGGACAACACTGGGAGAGGACTGCAGATTGAACCACTGAAGTTCACAGAAGGGGATTGTATCAACCAGTGAAAGCGAACATCATGTCACGTTATCGTCTTACTGAGATATCTAGTGAACACAACAACATAACTGAGGACTTGAATTTCCTAAGTCCCTAAGACCATTGATAAATAGGTCATTGACTAATACACAAAGACAACATATTAGTTATACACACCAGAGGGATACCCCAGCAGTTCTACTACCTGTAGTCATACAGCAGGAACAGACACTTTCTACCTCATCAATTTACCAAAGTCCAGGTTCCAGAAAACCCCCCCCGGCATAAGACATTTTACAGCCATAATTCAACCAAACAAGTAAATATGGCAATATTGCTTGAATGATCTGTCCAATTCACATTCACATTCATAGTCAAGTCAAGGCGAAAATATGCCCGATGTGTCTCCATGTCGACGGCCATTGTACAGGCGTCTTAGAGAATGGCCATAGTGTCGGAGTTCTGATCTGAACAGGAAGGCCTAAGGTGAGTTTTAAAACAAACACAACTTTTTAATTTTTTTTGGTGAGAAATCTCACTACTAAATGGTTATTTATTCTATAATCATCTCTATAAGAATGAATCTAATCCAAGGTTGTGTCTCTGTGTATAAACACAGTTTGGTCTCTTTGTAGCTGACTGTCTTAACATGTAAAAAAAAATGTGTGCAGCGATACCAAGGCCCATAGGGCTCTGGTCAAACATAGTGCACTACATAGGGAATAGGGTGCCATTTTGGACACGGATGTATCATATTGCACTACATAGGGAATAGGGTGCCATTTTGGACACGGATGTACCATAGTGCACTACATAGGGAATAGGGTGCCATTTTGGACACGACCGTAACACTTAACCTAATCCAAGAGATGAAATCATCTGTCTGGGTACAACACATGTGCATGCCACAGGGATGGTGACCGAGTCTACTGTCACCAGGTAGTGTCGAGGGTTGCCAGGGCACACAGTCTTCTGGAGCACGGTGATAGTGGCCAGCACGGGGACAGAGTTATATGTCTTGTCCTCGTGCTTGTTGACGATGCAGCCCTCATACAGACACTCAGCCACCAGGATTTTAGTGGGAATCCTGTCCTCTCTCTCATCGATTCTGTAAGAGAGCAACGCCGTGAAATGATATCAAGCCCAACGTGATGTCACAGTGTAGCCTGATATTATCGGAAACGTCCACTGATTAGATACATGCATTGAATTTGATGAATGGCATCAACAAAATGAAAATACATGCACATTAATACCATAATTAACTGTTTGACCTTTTCATAGGCTTACTCCATTCTTTGTGTTTGTCTTCAAAACGTTAGAAACATCATGTCAATCATGGGCCGTCAGTCCTGCCATCCATAGCTGACTATTCATTTGAGAGTTCTATTTCCCCAGTCCCATCCTTCAGCTTACCAAACAAAGTGTCAGGACCGGGCCGTTGAAATGACGCTGTTACATATTGTGCTGTTTTACAGAAAGCTGAAGGGCGATACCTTACCTGTACCGCCAGGGGGAGAGAGAGCGGTTGTTGTACTGCACCGATGACAGAGACGCAGTGTGGAGTTTGAAGCTGGGGCAGCTCTGTCTGTCCCAGTGCCGTTGCAGGTGGATGCTGTCAGACACAGCCGTCCTAAAGCAGTGGATGCTCATGACGAACCTTGAAGCCCGCCGATCCACACCCCTCTGATTGAAACATCTCTTTGCTGACGACAGCCATGCAAAACTCAGGCAACCGCAGATGCAAACAACTAACATCTGGAAAACGGCGAAGAAAGCAAACGTTTTTCATGCGACAACAAGTAGATGGTAAATAATAATAATAACCAATGTGCATAGCAGAAGTTTAAAACTCAGATGATCAACAACAACAAAAAATCAAACAACTAATTGATCGTTTGACACGCACATCGAAACCATTAGCCTATAATAACCCGTCCCTAAACATATTCCATTCATATACAACGTAATTAAATATTATTTAAAATACTAATTTAATTACATATTTCAAAATAGCATAATGCTTTAATCCTGCAAACTGACCCGTGTCATCCTCCAACGGTGTTTTTTTTTTAAACGAAAAGACCAGGTGGCTGCAGGAGTCTATGTCCTTCAATGTGCCATGGTTGCCCTTCCCCTGTCACTGTTTATATAGGGACAGTTGTAGGCCACTTTCTCCTGGGGAAACCCGACACGGAAATGAAACGATTAAACTCTATGCCGCCGCAGTACATTACACCGATGTCCTTTTCCTCAACCGCTTCATTGCCAATCACTGAGAATGACGGACACGCAGTGGCGTCATTCAAAGCGAGAAAAGTAATGCGAGATTGATTCTAGGTTATTCATCACCAAAAAACCTCAGTACGCTAGATCTGAATTAGATTTTCTATTACAATTACCATGGTTGTATTATTGAACTTGAAACGTTCACTTTGCACTTTAGGAACCGTTTTAAAACGAGTTAGTTATTCTACTTTTACACTCCAAATATAATTCCCCCCAACATGATTATGCCGTTCATACTATGAATAAATGTCTTTCTTTCTTTCTAAACACATAATTTATTTTATGGTGCATTTACTTGAGGTAATTCTCATATGTTACATTTGGTTGTTATTGGTACATTGTACATTTCCAGCACAAGCTAACAAGCTAACAAGCTAACAAAACCTAATTTCCCAGAGGAGAGTTATTTGGAGATAGTGGAGGAAGTGGTAGGTAGTACTATTATACTACCTACCACTAGACTAGTGGAGGGAGGAGTGGGAGAACGGCCCTACTATTATACTACCTACCACTATACTAGTGGAGGGAGGAGTGGGAGAACGGCCCTACTATTATACTACCTACCACTATACTAGTGGAGGGAGGAGTGGGAGAACGGCCCTACTATTATACTACCTACCACTAAACTAGTGGAGGGAGGAGTGGGAGAACGGCCCTACTATTATACTACCTACCACTATACTAGTGGAGGGAGGAGTGGGAGAACGGCCCTACTATTATACTACCTACCACTATACTAGTGGAGGGAGGAGTGGGATAACGGCCCTACTATTATACTACCTACCACTATACTAGTGGAGGGAGGAGTGGGAGAACGGCCCTACTATTATACTACCTACCACTATACTAGTGGAGGGAGGAGTGGGAGAACGGCCCTACTATTATACTACCTACCACTATACTAGTGGAGGGAGGAGTGGGAGAACGGCCCTACTATTATACTACCTACCACTATACTAGTGGAGGGAGGAGTGGGAGAACGGCCCTACTATTATACTACCTACCACTATACTAGTGGAGGGAGGAGTGGGAGAACGGCCCTACTATTATACTACCTACCACTAAACTAGTGGAGGGAGGAGTGGGAGAACGGCCCTACTATTATACTACCTACCACTATACTAGTGGAGGGAGGAGTGGGAGAACGGCCCTACTATTATACTACCTACCACTATACTAGTGGAGGGAGGAGTGGGAGAACGGCCCTACTATTATACTACCTACCACTATATTAGTGGAGGGAGGAGTGGGAGAACGGCCCTACTATTATACTACCTACCACTATACTAGTGGAGGGAGGAGTGGGAGAACGGCCCTACTATTATACTACCTACCACTAAACTAGTGGAGGGAGGAGTGGGAGAACGGCCCTACTATTATACTACCTACCACTATACTAGTGGAGGGAGGAGTGGGAGAACGGCCCTACTATTATACTACCTACCACTATACTAGTGGAGGGAGGAGTGGGAGAACGGCCCTACTATTATACTACCTACCACTATACTAGTGGAGGGAGGAGTGGGAGAACGGCCCTACTATTATACTACCTACCACTATACTAGTGGAGGGAGGAGTGGGAGAACGGCCCTACTATTATACTACCTACCACTAAACTAGTGGAGGGAGGAGTGGGAGAACGGCCCTACTATTATACTACCTACCACTATACTAGTGGAGGGAGGAGTGGGAGAACGGCCCTACTATTATACTACCTACCACTATACTAGTGGAGGGAGGAGTGGGAGAACGGCCCTACTATTATACTACCTACCACTAAACTAGTGGAGGGAGGAGTGGGAGAACGGCCCTACTATTATACTACCTACCACTATACTAGTGGAGGGAGGAGTGGGAGAACGGCCCTACTATTATACTACCTACCACTATACTAGTGGAGGGAGGAGTGGGAGAACGGCCCTACTATTATACTACCTACCACTATACTAGTGGAGGGAGGAGTGGGAGAACAGCCCTACTATTATACTACCTACCACTAAACTAGTGGAGGGAGGAGTGGGAGAACGGCCCTACTATTATACTACCTACCACTATACTAGTGGAGGGAGGAGTGGGAGAACGGCCCTACTATTATACTACCTACCACTATACTAGTGGAGGGAGGAGTGGGAGAACGGCCCTACTATTATACTACCTACCACTAAACTAGTGGAGGGAGGAGTGGGATAACGGCCCTACTATTATACTACCTACCACTATACTAGTGGAGGGAGGAGTGGGAGAACGGCCCTACTATTATACTACCTACCACTATACTAGTGGAGGGAGGAGTGGGAGAACGGCCCTACTATATAGGCCCATATTCACAGCCAGGTCACCAGTGATTACAAGTCAGTATTCAACGTCCATCCATGTCTGAGGATGTCGGCCCAGGGGTGTGAAGGTGAACACATAGGCACTGGAGTGAGGAACCACCCTTACTGTCTCTGCTTGGCCGGTTTCCCTCTTTCCACTGGGATTCTCTGCCTCTAACCCTATTACAGGGGCTAAGTCACTGGCTTACTGGTGCTCCTCCATGCCGTCCATAGGAGGTGTGCGTCACTTGTGTGGGTTGAGTCACTGACGTGATCTTCCTGTCCGGGTTGGCGCCCCCCTTGGGTTCGTGCCGTGGGGGAGATCTTTGTGGGCTTTTCTCAGCCTTGTCTCAGGGTAGTAAAATTGAAGATATCCCTCTAGTGGTGTGGGGGCTGTACTTTGGCAAAGTGGGTGGGGTTATATCCCATAGCCTGGTTGGCCCTGTACGGGGGTATCGTCGGAAGGGGCAGCAGCTGCAATAGTTTATGTGTCGGGGGGCTAGGGTCAGTCTGTTATATCTGGAGTGTTTCTCCAGTCTTATCCAGTATCTTGCATGAATTTAAGTATGCTTCCTCTAATTCCCTCTCTCTCCCTCTCCCTTCCCTCCTGGAGGACCTGAGCCCTGGGACCATGCCTCAGGACTACCTGGCCTGATGACTCCTTGCTGTCCCTGGTCCACCTGGTCGTGTTGCTGCTCCAGTTTCAACTGTTCTGCCTGCGGCTATGGAACCCTGACCTGGTCACCGAATGTGCTACCCGTCCCGGACCTACTGTTTTCGACTCTCTCTGCCGCACCTGCTGTCTCTAACTCTGAATGATCGGATATGAAAAGCCAACTGACATTTACTCCTGAGGTGCTGACTTGCTGCACCCTCTACAACCACTGTGATTATTATTATTATTTGACCCTGCTGGTCATCTATGAACATTTGAACATCTTGGCCATGTACTGTTATAATCTCCACCTGGCACAGTCAGAAGAGGACTGGCCACTCCTCAGATCCTGGTTCTATCAACGCATTCCTAACATTTCTGTAGAAAAGCCAAAGATAAAGTCTTGTTGTTCTATTTATTAGTTAAATTATTTCAACACTTGATTCAGAAGCCCTGTTGGAGGTAGGTGCACTTGATTCAGAAGCCCTGTTGGAGGTAGGTGCGTTTGATTCAGAAGCCCTGTTGGAAGTAGGTGCACTTGATTCAGAAGCCCTGTTGGAGGTAGGTGCGTTTGATTCAGAAGCCCTGTTGGAAGTAGGTGCACTTGATTCAGAAGCCCTGTTGGAAGTAGGTGCACTTGATTCAGAAGCCCTGTTGGAAGTAGGTGCACTTGATTCAGAAGCCCTGTTGGAAGTAGATGCACTTGATTCAGAAGCCCTGTTGGAAGTAGGTGCACTTGATTCAGAAGCCCTGTTGGAGGTAGGTGCACTTGATTCAGAGGCCCTGTTGGAGGTAGGTACACTTGATTCAGAAGCCCTGTTGGAGGTAGGTGCACTTGATTCAGAAGCCCTGTTGGAAGTAGGTGCACTTGATTCAGAAGCCCTGTTGGAAGTAGATGCACTTGATCCAGAAGCCCTGTTGGAAGTAGGTACACTTGATTCAGAAGCCCTGTTGGAAGTAGGTGCACTTGATTCAGAAGCCCTGTTGGAGGTAGGTGCACTTGATTCAGAGGCCCTGTTGGAGGTAGGTACACTTGATTCAGAAGCCGTGTTGGAGGTAGGTGCACTGGATTCAGAGGCCCTGTTGGAGGTAGGTACACTTGATTCAGAAGCCCTGTTGGAAGTAGGTGCACTTGATTCAGAAGCCCTGTTGGAAGTAGGTGCACTTTATTCAGAAGCCCTGTTGGAAGTAGGTGCACTTGATCCAGAAGCCCTGTTGGAAGTAGGTACACTTGATTCAGAAGCCCTGTTGGAAGTAGGTGCACTTGATTCAGAAGCCCTGTTGGAAGTAGGTGCACCTGATTCAGAAGCCCTGTTGGAGGAAGGTGCACTTGATTCAGAAGCCCTGTTGGAAGTAGGTGCACTTGATTCAGAAGCCCTGTTGGAAGTAGGTGCACTTGATTCAGAAGCCCTGTTGGAAGTAGGTGCACTTGATTCAGAGGCCGTGTTGAAAGAAGGTGCACTTGATTCAGAAGCCCTGTTGGAGGTAGGTGCACTTGATTCAGAGACCCTGTTGGAGGTAGGTGCACTGGATTCAGAGGCCCTGTGCGCTCGGTAGGCAAACTGTTTGGGATACAGACAATGGATAGATTCCGCCTGTCCGGCGGACCAGGAGAAATATATTAAGAGAGCCAACTGTACTGGCCAATCGAATAGCTCAAATCACCGCGCCTACATCTTCCAAGACCCCAAAACAAGGTTTAGTATTAGCCATGAGGTTTCATAACTTTTAAAACCACATGACCAGAGAGAGACTGTCAAAGAATACAGCAGAGAGAGACTGTCCAAGAATACAGCAGAGAGAGACTGTCCAAGAATACAGCAGAGAGAGACTGTCCAAGAATACACCAGAGAGAGACTGTCCAAGAATACAGCAGAGAGAGACTGTCCAAGAATACAGCAGAGAGAGACTGTCCAAGAATACAGCAGAGAGAGACTGTCCAAGAATACAGCAGAGAGAGACTGTCCAAGAATACAGCAGAGAGAGACTGTCCAAGAATACAGCAGAGAGAGAATGTCCAAGAATACAGCAGAGAGAGACTGTCCAAGAATACAGCAGAGAGACTGTCCAAGAATACAGCAGAGAGTGACTGTCCAAGAATACAGCAGAGAGAGACTGTCCAAGAATACAGCAGAGAGAGACTGTCCAATAATACAGCAGAGAGAGACTGTCCAAGAATAAAGCAGAGAGACTATCCAAGAATACAGCAGAGAGAGACTGTCCAAGAATACAGCAGATAGAGACTGTCCAAGAATACAGCAGAGACAGACTGTCCAAGAATACAGCAGAGAGAGACTGTCCAAGAATACAGCAGAGAGAGACTGTCCAAGAATACAGCAGATAGAGACTGTCCAAGAATACAGCAGAGACAGACTGTCCAAGAATACAGCAGAGAGAGACTGTCCAAGAATACAGCAGAGAGAGACTGTCCAAGAATACAGCAGCGAGAGACTGTCCAAGAATACAGCAGAGAGACTGTCCAAGAATACAGCAGAGAGAGACTGTCCAAGAATACAGCAGAGAGAGACTGTCCAAGAATACAGCAAAGAGAGACTGTCCAAGAATACAGCAGAGAGAGACTGTCCAATAATACAGCAGAGAGAGACTGTCTAAGAATACAGCAGAGAGAGACTGTCCAAGAATACAGTAGAGAGAGACTGTCCAAGAAAACAGCAGAGAGAGACTGTCCAAGAATACAGCAGAGAGAGACTGTCCAAGAATACAGCCGAGAGAGACTGTCCAAGAATACAGCAGAGAGAGACTGTCCAAGAATACAGCACAGAGAGACTGTCCAAGAATACAGCAGAGAGAGACTGTCCAAGAATACAGCAGAGAGAGACTGTCCAAGAATACAGCAGAGAGAGACTGTCCAAGAATACAGCAGAGAGAGACTGTCCAAGAATATAGCAGAGAGAGACTATCCAAGAATACAGCCGAGAGAGACTGTCCAAGAATACAGCAGAGAGAGACTGTCCAAGAATACAGCAGAGAGACTGTCCAAGAATACAGCAGAGAGTGACTGTCCAAGAATACAGCAGAGAGAGACTGTCCAAGAATACAGCAGAGAGAGACTGTCCAAGAATACAGCAGAGAGAGACTGTCCAAGAATATAGCAGAGAGAGACTATCCAAGAATACAGCCGAGAGAGACTGTCCAAGAATACAGCAGAGAGAGACTGTCCAAGAATACAGCAGAGAGAGACTGTCCAAGAATACAGCAGAGAGAGACTGTCCAAGAATACAGCAGAGAGAGACTGTCCAAGAATACAGCAGAGAGAGACTGTCCAAGAATACAGCAGAGAGAGACTGTCCAAGAATACAGCAGAGAGAGACTGTCCAAGAATACAGCAGAGAGAGACTGTCCAAGAATACAGCAGAGAGAGACTGTCCAAGAATACAGCAGAGAAAGACTGTCCAAGAATACAGCAGAGAGAGACTGTCCAAGAATACACCAGAGAGAGACTGTCCAAGAATACAGTAGAGAGAGACTGTCCAAGAATACAGCAGAGAGAGACTGTCCAAGAATACAGCACAGAGAGACTGTCCAAGAATACAGCAGAGAGAGACTGTCCAAGAATACAGCAGAGAGAGACTGTCCAAGAATACAGCAGAGAGAGACTGTCCAAGAATACAGCAGAGAGAGACTGTCCAAGAATATAGCAGAGAGAGACTATCCAAGAATACAGCCGAGAGAGACTGTCCAAGAATACAGCAGAGAGAGACTGTCCAAGAATACAGCAGAGAGAGACTGTCCAAGAATACAGCAGAGAGAGACTGTCCAAGAATACAGCAGAGAGAGACTGTCCAAGAATACAGCAGAGAGAGACTGTCCAAGAATACAGCAGAGAGAGACTGTCCAAGAATACAGCAGAGAGAGACTGTCCAAGAATACAGCAGAGAGAGACTGTCCAAGAATACAGCAGAGAGAGACTGTCCAAGAATATAGCAGAGAGAGACTATCCAAGAATACAGCCGAGAGAGACTGTCCAAGAATACAGCAGAGAGAGACTGTCCAAGAATACAGCAGAGAGACTGTCCAAGAATACAGCAGAGAGTGACTGTCCAAGAATACAGCAGAGAGAGACTGTCCAAGAATACAGCAGAGAGAGACTGTCCAAGAATACAGCAGAGAGAGACTGTCCAAGAATACAGCAGAGAGAGACTGTCCAAGAATATAGCAGAGAGAGACTATCCAAGAATACAGCCGAGAGAGACTGTCCAAGAATACAGCAGAGAGAGACTGTCCAAGAATACAGCAGAGAGACTGTCCAAGAATACAGCAGAGAGTGACTGTCCAAGAATACAGCAGAGAGAGACTGTCCAAGAATACAGCAGAGAGAGACTGTCCAAGAATACAGCAGAGAGAGACTGTCCAAGAATACAGCAGAGAGAGACTGTCCAAGAATACAGCAGAGAGAGACTGTCCAAGAATACAGCAGAGAGAGACTGTCCAAGAATACAGCAGAGAGAGACTGTCCAAGAATACAGCAGAGAGAGACTGTCCAAGAATACAGCAGAGAGAGACTGCCCAAGAATACAGCAGAGAAAGACTGTCCAAGAATACAGCAGAGAGAGACTGTCCAAGAATACACCAGAGAGAGACTGTCCAAGAATACAGCCGAGAGAGACTGTCCAAGAATACAGCAGAGAGAGACTGTCCAAGAATACAGCACAGAGAGACTGTCCAAGAATACAGCAGAGAGAGACTGTCCAAGAATACAGCAGAGAGAGACTGTCCAAGAATACAGCAGAGAGAGACTGTCCAAGAATACAGCAGAGAGAGACTGTCCAAGAATATAGCAGAGAGAGACTATCCAAGAATACAGCCGAGAGAGACTGTCCAAGAATACAGCAGAGAGAGACTGTCCAAGAATACAGCAGAGAGACTGTCCAAGAATACAGCAGAGAGTGACTGTCCAAGAATACAGCAGAGAGAGACTGTCCAAGAATACAGCAGAGAGAGACTGTCCAAGAATACAGCAGAGAGAGACTGTCCAAGAATACAGCAGAGAGAGACTGTCCAAGAATACAGCAGAGAGAGACTGTCCAAGAATACAGCAGAGAGAGACTGTCCAAGAATACAGCAGAGAGAGACTGTCCAAGAATACAGCAGAGAGAGACTGTCCAAGAATACAGCAGAGAGAGACTGTCCAAGAATACAGCAGAGAAAGACTGTCCAAGAATACAGCAGAGAGAGACTGTCCAAGAATACACCAGAGAGAGACTGTCCAAGAATACAGTAGAGAGAGACTGTCCAAGAATACAGCAGAGAGAGACTGTCCAAGAATACAGCAGAGAGAGACTGTCCAAGAATACAGCAGAGAGAGACTGTCCAAGAATACAGCAGAGAGACTGTCCAAGAATACAGCAGAGAGAGACTGTCCAAGAATACAGTAGAGAGAGACTGTCCAAGAATACAGCAGAGAGAGACTGTCCAAGAATACAGCAGAGAGAGACTGTCCAAGAATACAGCAGAGAGAGACTGTCCAAGAATACAGCAGAGAGAGACTGTCCAAGAATACAGCAGATAAAGACTGTCCAAGAATACAGCAGAGAGCTGCTGTTTCTTCTTCTGCACAGAACTGGCAACACTGTTTTGATTCAACACTTTTACAAGACAATACACTCTTCTTCATGACTTCCACTGGCTACCACCGGCGCTGCAGCAGAATGAGTAGCCACGTGTATCGATTGGATTGCGTTGTTGGAATTAACAGCTCATCGTGTCTACTTTTTAATATCGAAAGAAACATTTCACTTTCTCTAGTCATTAATAAACAACAACGTGAATTTGTGCATTGAGGCAGAAATAATGTGGTGTGACTCGAGTTTTGCCATCAGGTGGAAGGCGGTGTTCCCTCAGAGACAGACCATCAGATGGTAGGCGGTGTTCCATCAGAGACAGACCATCAGATGGTAGGCGGTGTTCCCTCAGAGACAGACCATCAGATGGTAGGCGGTGTTCCATCAGAGACAGACCATCAGGTGGTAGGCGGTGTTCTATCAGAGACAGACCATCAGGTGGTAGGCGGTGTTCCCTCAGAGACAGACCATCAGATGGAAGGCGGTGTTCCCTCAGAGACAGACCGCTGAGACAGACCATCAGATGGTAGGCAGTGTTCCCTCAGAGACAGACCATCAGATGGTAGGCGGTGTTCCATCAGAGACAGACCATCAGGTGGTAGGCGGTGTTCCCTCAGAGACAGACCATCAGGTGGTAGGCGGTGTTCCCTCAGAGACAGACCGCTGAGAAAGACCATCAGAAGGTAGGCGGTGTTCCCTCAGAGACAGACCGCTGAGACAGACCATCAGGTGGTAGGCGGTGTTCCCTCAGAGACAGACCGCTGAGACAGACCATCAGGTGGTAGGCGGTGTTCCCTCAGAGACAGACCATCAGGTGGTAGGCGGTGTTCCCTCAGAGACAGACCATCAGATGGTAGGCGGTGTTCCCTCAGAGACAGACCGCTGAGACAGACCATCAGGTGGTAGGCAGTGTTCCCTCAGAGACAGACCGCTGAGACAGACCATCAGGTGGTAGGCGGTGTTCCCTCAGAGACAGACCATCAGGTGGTAGGCGGTGTTCCCTCAGAGACAGACCATCAGGTGGTAGGCGGTGTTCCCTCAGAGACAGACCATCAGATGGTAGGCGGTGTTCCCTCAGAGACAGACCATCAGGTGGTAGGCGGTGTTCCCTCAGAGACAGACCATCAGATGGTAGGCGGTGTTCCCTCAGAGACAGACCATCAGGTGGTAGGCGGTGATCCCTCAGAGACAGACCATCAGATGGTAGGCGGTGTTCCCTCAGAGACAGACCGCTGAGACAGACCATCAGATGGTAGGCAGTGTTCCCTCAGAGACAGACCATCAGAAGGTAGGTGGTGTTCCCTCAGAGACAGACCATCAGGTGGTAGGCGGTGTTCCCTCAGAGACAGACCATCAGGTGGTAGGCGGTGTTCCCTCAGAGACAGACCATCAGATGGAAGGCGGTGTTCCCTCAGAGACAGACCGCTGAGACAGACCATCAGATGGTAGGCAGTGTTCCCTCAGAGACAGACCATCAGGTGGTAGGCGGTGTTCCCTCAGAGACAGACCATCAGATGGAAGGCGGTGTTCCCTCAGAGACAGACCGCTGAGACAGACCATCAGGTGGTAGGTGGTGTTCCCTCAGAGACAGACCGCTGAGACAGACCATCAGGTGGTAGGCGGTGTTCCCTCAGAGACAGACCGCTGAGACAGACCATCAGGTGGAAGGCGGTGTTCCCTCAGAGACAGACCGCTGAGACAGACCATCAGGTGGTAGGCGGTGTTCCCTCAGAGACAGACCATCAGGTGGTAGGCGGTGTTCCCTCAGAGACAGACCATCAGATGGAAGGCGGTGTTCCCTCAGAGACAGACCGCTGAGACAGACCATCAGATGGTAGGCGGTGTTCCCTCAGAGACAGACCGCTGAGACAGACCATCAGGTGGTAGGCGGTGTTCCCTCAGAGACAGACCGCTGAGACAGACCATCAGGTGGTAGGCGGTGTTCCCTCAGAGACAGACCGCTGAGACAGACCATCAGGTGGTAGGCGGTGTTCCCTCAGAGACAGACCGCTGAGACAGACCATCAGGTGGTAGGCGGTGTTCCCTCAGAGACAGACCATCAGGTGGTAGGCGGTGTTCCCTCAGAGACAGACCATCAGATGGTAGGCGGTGTTCCCTCAGAGACAGACCGCTGAGACAGACCATCAGGTGGTAGGCAGTGTTCCCTCAGAGACAGACCGCTGAGACAGACCATCAGGTGGTAGGCGGTGTTCCCTCAGAGACAGACCATCAGGTGGTAGGCGGTGTTCCCTCAGAGACAGACCATCAGGTGGTAGGCGGTGTTCCCTCAGAGACAGACCATCAGATGGTAGGCGGTGTTCCCTCAGAGACAGACCATCAGGTGGTAGGCGGTGTTCCCTCAGAGACAGACCATCAGATGGTAGGCGGTGTTCCCTCAGAGACAGACCATCAGGTGGTAGGCGGTGATCCCTCAGAGACAGACCATCAGATGGTAGGCGGTGTTCCCTCAGAGACAGACCGCTGAGACAGACCATCAGATGGTAGGCAGTGTTCCCTCAGAGACAGACCATCAGAAGGTAGGTGGTGTTCCCTCAGAGACAGACCATCAGGTGGTAGGCGGTGTTCCCTCAGAGACAGACCATCAGGTGGTAGGCGGTGTTCCCTCAGAGACAGACCATCAGATGGAAGGCGGTGTTCCCTCAGAGACAGACCGCTGAGACAGACCATCAGATGGTAGGCAGTGTTCCCTCAGAGACAGACCATCAGGTGGTAGGCGGTGTTCCCTCAGAGACAGACCATCAGATGGAAGGCGGTGTTCCCTCAGAGACAGACCGCTGAGACAGACCATCAGATGGTAGGCGGTGTTCCCTCAGAGACAGACCGCTGAGACAGACCATCAGGTGGTAGGTGGTGTTCCCTCAGAGACAGACCGCTGAGACAGACCATCAGGTGGTAGGCGGTGTTCCCTCAGAGACAGACCGCTGAGACAGACCATCAGGTGGAAGGCGGTGTTCCCTCAGAGACAGACCGCTGAGACAGACCATCAGATGGTAGGCGGTGTTCCCTCAGAGACAGACCATCAGGTGGTAGGCTGTGTTCCCTCAGAGACAGACCGCTGAGACAGACCATCAGGTGGTAGGCGGTGTTCCCTCAGAGACAGACCATCAGATGGTAGGCGGTGTTCCCTCAGAGACAGACCATCAGATGGTAGGCGGTGTTCCCTCAGAGACAGACCATCAGATGGTAGGCGGTGTTCCCTCAGAGACAGACCATCAGTTGGTAGGCGGTGTTCCCTCAGAGACAGACCATCAGGTGGTAGGTGGTGTTCCCTCAGAGACAGACCATCAGGTGGTAGGCGGTGTTCCCTCAGAGACAGACCATCAGGTGGTAGGTGGTGTTCCCTCAGAGACAGACCATCAGATGGAAGGCGGTGTTCCCTCAGAGACAGACCGCTGAGACAGACCATCAGATGGTAGGCGGTGTTCCCTCAGAGACAGACCGCTGAGACAGACCATCAGGTGGTAGGTGGTGTTCCCTCAGAGACAGACCGCTGAGACAGACCATCAGGTGGTAGGCGGTGTTCCCTCAGAGACAGACCGCTGAGACAGACCATCAGGTGGAAGGCGGTGTTCCCTCAGAGACAGACCGCTGAGACAGACCATCAGATGGTAGGCGGTGTTCCCTCAGAGACAGACCATCAGGTGGTAGGCGGTGTTCCCTCAGAGACAGACCATCAGGTGGTAGGTGGTGTTCCCTCAGAGACAGACCGCTGAGACAGACCATCAGGTGGTAGGCGGTGTTCCCTCAGAGACAGACCATCAGATGGTAGGCGGTGTTCCCTCAGAGACAGACCATCAGATGGTAGGCGGTGTTCCCTCAGAGACAGACCATCAGATGGTAGGCGGTGTTCCCTCAGAGACAGACCATCAGATGGTAGGCGGTGTTCCCTCAGAGACAGACCATCAGGTGGTAGGTGGTGTTCCCTCAGAGACAGACCATCAGGTGGTAGGCGGTGTTCCCTCAGAGACAGACCATCAGGTGGTAGGTGGTGTTCCCTCAGAGACAGACCATCAGGTGGTAGGTGGTGTTCCCTCAGAGACAGACAGACCGCTGAGACAGACCATCAGGTGGTAGGCGGTGTTCCCTCAGAGACAGACCGCTGAGACAGACCATCAGGTGGTAGGCGGTGTTCCCTCAGAGACAGACCGCTGAGACAGACCATCAGATGCAGGTTCTATCAGCACAGTCAAATAAAACATGTCATTATTTAAGTGTATGCTCAGCTGTGCCTCGCAAGGCATACAACAACTCATCTATTTTATCAACGCTTGAGTTTTGAAATATAATACGGTCTGAGAAAAACTATATTGTTTAGGCCAAGTATAGCCAAATTTTTTTTGTTTACCTTTATTTAACTAGGCTAGTCAGTTAAAAACAAATTCTTATTTTCAATGAAGGCCTAGGAACAGTGGTTTAACTGCCTGTTCAGGGGCAGAACGATAGATTTTTTTAAATGTTCTATGATAATGTACTAGGTCAAGCATAGCCAATATGATGTGATAATGTATTAGGTCAAGCATAGCCAATATGCTGTGATAATGTATTAGGTCAAGCGTAGCCAATATGCTATGATAATGTATTAGGTCAAGCATAGCCAATATGCTGTGATAATGTATTAGGTCAAGCATAGCCAATATGCTGTGATAATGTATTAGGTCAAGCATAGCCAATATGCTATGATAATGTATTAGGCCAAGCATAGCCAATATGATGTGATAATGTACTAGGCCAAGCATAGCCATCTATCATCCTAAAGGAGGTGTGGATTACATCTGTCATCCTAATGGAGGTGTAGATGACATATATCATCCTAAAGGAGGTGTAGATGACATATATCATCCTAAAGGAGTTGTAGATTACATCTATCATCCTAATGGAGGTGTAGATTACATCCATCATCCTAAAGGAGGTGTAGATTACATCTATCATCCTAAAGGAGGTGTAGATTACATCTATCATCCTAAAGGAGGTGTAGATTACATCTATCATCCTAAAGGAGGTGTAGATTACATCTATCATCCTAAAGGAGGTGTAGATTACATCTATCATCCTAAAGGAGGTGTAGATTACCTCTATCATCCTAAAGGAGGTGTAGATTACCTCTATCATCCTAAAGGAGGTGTAGATTACCTTTATCATCCTAAAGGAGGTGTAGATTACCTCTATCATCCTAAAGGAGGTGTAGATTACATATATCATCCTAAAGGAGGTGTAGATTACATCTATCATCCTAAAGGAGGTGTAGATTACCTCTGTCATCCTAAAGGAGGTGTAGATTACATATATCATCCTAAAGGAGGTGTAGATTACATCTATCATCCTAAAGGAGGTGTAGATTACCTCTGTCATCCTAAAGGAGGTGTAGATTACATCTATCATCCTAAAGGAGGTGTAGATTACCTATATCATCCTAAAGGGGGTGTAGATTACATCTATCATCCTAAAGGAGGTGTAGATTACCTCTATCATCCTAAAGGAGGTCTAGATTACCTCTATCATCCTAAAGGAGGTGTAGATTACCTCTATCACCCTAAAGGAGGTGTAGATTACATCTATCATCCTAAAGGAGGTGTAGATTACCTCTATCATCCTAAAGGAGGTGTAGATTACCTCTATCATCCTAAAGGAGGTGTAGATTACATCTGTCATCCTAATGGAGGTGTAGATTACATCTATCATCCTAATGGAGGTGTAGATTACATCTGTCATCCTAAAGGAGGTGTAGATTACCTCTATCATCCTAAAGGAGGTGTAGATTACCTCTATTATACTAAAGGAGGTGTAGATTACCTCTCACATTCCAGTGTTTGAACATGTAAAAAAGGATGCATGGGATTTCTGTTAATGCGACTCCGTGCAGCCAATGGCAACGTCCGTTTATAATGCTGGGAGCCGCCTGTGGATTTGACAGCTCTAAGGCAGGTCCACCTCCGACACCTTCGAAACAACCACTATGGGATAAAGCAGATGGGATTGAATCGAGCCCTTTCGGTGTGAAACATCTCTGTATCTGTTAAACTTGTTGTTATTGAAGAACAAACAAAGAACTGAATAAAGAGAACATGTGTTGTAGGTTGTTCTTGGGGCAGGAGACATTAAAGGGGCAATTTAACAATTGCTACAACCGGTTTTGGACTTTTCAATGAACTACATATAACCATTGATTTCCCGATAAGTATACATTCTAAATACCTCCTGACCTGTCTGTCTAACGCCACCAGAACACAAAATATTTGTTTATTAAAAAAAAAGTGAATTGTAAACAAATTCTGTATATCCTCAATACATGGTTAAAACGGTAACTTTGATATCAGATGGTCAGTCCTTGAATTCATAGCTCTGTCTATTCATTTCAGAGTGGTGGGGTGGCTGCATTGCTATTGTTTGAAACCCAAGTTGCCTCTTTAAAGCATTGATATGAGTTGTAGTATTATACAGGTCCACATAGTCCACTACTAGTTTTGTGACTGCTGTCTGAAAGAGATTGAATCCCAAATGGAACCCTATTCCATATATAGTGCACTCCTTTTGACCAGGCCCAATGACACCCTATTCCCTATATAGTGCACTCCTTTAGACCAGGCCCAATGACACCCTATTCCCTATATAGTGCACTCCTTTTGACCAGAGCCCATGGCACCCTATTCCTTATATAGTGCACTCCTTTAGACCAGGCCCAATGACACCCTATTCCCTATATAGTGCACTCCTTTTGACCAGGCCCAATGACACCCTATTCCCTATATATAGTGCACTCCTTTAGACCAGGCCCAATGACACCCTATTCCCTATATATAGTGCACTCCTTTAGACCAGGCCCTCTCTCAGAGATGGGAATCCCCGGTGGAGTATAGATCATATCACATCACACCAACGTCGATACTAGTCTGGAAGTCTGTAAACCCGACTCCTTACCGTCACTCTGTCACACGTATTCCTCATTCCAGGACCTGTTGACAGCCAATAAGATCCTCAGCCCTCACCACAGTGAAGGTTCTGAACATGTTACGCAATATAGAATAAACGCCATTCAGCAGACGTTGTTAATCCAAAGCAGCTTTCAGTCGTGCCCGTTTTACATTATCCTTCACGGGTGGGTCCCGGGAATCCACTATCATGGAGTTGCAAGAGCCGTGCTCTACCAAATGAGATACAGAGGACAACGTGGTTTGATTATTGATTGATTCATTGGTAGATTGATGTGTTTGTTTGTTTATTATAGTGTACGAGGCCAAAAGGGAAGGGAACATTGACGCTACTTTCCTCGCCGACCAGAGTGTATGAACAGAACAGAGGATCAAACTGAAGTGAACAGATACATTTTAATGAAGGCTATTCGGTTTTTTACTTTCCTTGTACTGTATTATGCTACACAGTTTCAGCTGCCCAGCCAATGAACTAACTTACACCGTATTATGCGGGGGAATAGGCTTCGTCGTGTCCTCTTCACGACTGTCTCAGTGTGTTTGGACCATGATAGTTTGTTGGTGATGTGGTCACCAAGGAACTTGAAGCTCTCGACCTGTTCCACTGCAGCCCGTCGATGAGAATGGGGTCGTGGCTCGGTCCTCCTTTTCCTGTAGTCCACAATCATCGCCTTTGTCTTGATCACCTTGAGGGAGACGTTGTTGTCCTGGCACCACACGGCCAGGTCTCTGAACTCCTCCCTATAGGCTGTCTCATTGTTGTCGGTGATCAGGCCTACCATCGGCTAAATTGATGATGGTGTTGGAGTCGTGCCTGGCCAGGCAGTCATGAGTGAACAAGGAGTACAGAAGGGGGCTGAGCATGTACCCCTGAGGGGCCCCCGTGTTTAGGATCAGCGTGGCAGATGCGTTGTTACCTACCCTTACCACCTGGGGTCGGACCGTCAGGAAGTCCAGGATCCAGTTGCAGAGGGAGGTGTTTAGTCCCTGGGTCCTTAGCGTAGTGATGAGCTTTGAGGGCAATATGGTGTTGAACATAGCTGTTCTTTTGTCCAGGTGGGAAAGGGCAGTGTGGAGCGCAATAGAGATTGCATCATCTGTGGATCTGTTGGTGCTGTATGCAAATTGGAGTGTGTCTAGGGTTTCTGGGATAAGGGTGTTGATGTGAGCCATGACCAGCCTTTCAAAGCACTTCATGGTTACAGACGTGGGTGCTACGGGTTGGTAGTCATTTAGGCAGGTTACCTTTAGTGTTCTTGGGCACAGGGACTATGGTGATCTACTTGAAACATGTTGGTATTACAGACTCGGACAGGGACAGGTTGAAAATGTCAGTGAAGATACTTGCCAGTTGGTCAGTGCATGCTCGGAGCACACGTCCTGGTAATCCGTCTGGCCCTATGGCCTTGTGAATGTTGACCTGGTCTTACTCACATCGGCTACGGAGAGCGTGATCACATAGTCTTCCGGAACAGCTGGTGCTCTCATGCATATTTCAGTGTTACTTGCCTCGAAGCGAGCATAGAAGTAATTTAGCTCGTCTGGTAGGTTTGTGTCACTGGGCAGCTCGTGGCTGGCATCCCTTTGTAGTCTGTAATAGTTTGCCAGCCCTGCTACATCCGACACGCGTCGAAGCCGGTGTAGTACGATTCAATCTTA
This sequence comes from Oncorhynchus mykiss, assembly GCF_013265735.2. Classification (NCBI taxonomy): domain Eukaryota; kingdom Metazoa; phylum Chordata; class Actinopteri; order Salmoniformes; family Salmonidae; genus Oncorhynchus; species Oncorhynchus mykiss. Next base: position 93,770,777 of record NC_048570.1, on the reverse strand, counting down.
GTCCTGTATTGACACTTTGCCTGTTTGATAGTTCGTTGGAGGGCATAGCGGGATTTCTTATAAGCTCCTTGAAAGCGGCAGCTCTATCCTTTAGCTCAGTGTGGATGTTGCCTGTAATCCATGGCTTCTAGTTGGGGTATGTACTGTGGCGATGACGTCATCGATGCACTTGTTGATGAAGCAAGTGACTTGACTTATTGATGAAGCAAGTGACTGATGTGGTGTACTCCTCAATGCCATCGGAAGAATCCAGTCTGTGCTGGCAAAACAGTCCTGTTGCTCAGCATCTGCTTCCTCTGACCACTTTCACCTACTCTGCGTCTCACAAAGACAGTGGTTGGAACCAAAAATCTCAAATTTGGACTCATCAGACCATTGGACAGATTTCCACCAGTCTAATGTCCATTGCTTGTGTTTCTTGGTGAGAGCAAGTCTCTTCTTCTTATTGCTGTCCTTTAGTAGTGGTTTCTTTGCAGAAAATCAACCATGAAGGCCTGATTCATGCAGTCTCCACTGAACAGTTGATGTTTAGATGTGTCTGTTACTTGAACTCTGTGAAGCATTTATTTAGGCTGCAATCTGAGGTGCAGTTAACTCTAATGAACTCTGCAGCAGAAGTAACTCTGGGTCTTCCTTTCCTGTGACGGTACTCATGAGACATTTTCCAGATTGACTGACCTTCATATAATGATGGACTGACGTTTCTCTTTGCTTATTTGAGATGTTCTTGCCATAATATGGACATGGTCTTTTACCAAATAGGGCCATCTTCTGTATACCACCTCTACCTTGTCACAGGACAACTGATTGGCTCAAACGCATTAAGAAGGAAAGAAATCCCACAAATGAACTTTTAACTACGCACGCCTCCAACTCAATCATCAAGTTTGCGGACGACACAACAGTGGTAGGCTTGATTACCAACAACGACGAGACGGCCTACAGGGAGGAGGTGAGGGCCCTCGGAGTGTGGTGTCAGGAAAATAACCTCACACTCAACGTCAACAAAACTAAGGAGATGATTGTGGACTTCAGGAAACAGCAGAGGGAACACCCCCCTATCCACATCGATGGAACAGTAGTGGAGAGGGTAGCAAGTTTTAAGTTCCTCGGCATACACATCACAGACAAACTGAATTGGTCCACCCACACAGACAGCATCGTGAAGAAGGCGCAGCAGCGCCTCTTCAACCTCAGGAGGCTGAAGAAATTCGGCCTGTCACCAAAAGCACTCACAAACTTCTACAGATGCACAATCGAGAGCATCCTGGCGGGCTGTATCACCGCCTGGTACGGCAACTGCTCCGTCCACAACCGTAAGGCTCTCCAGAGGGTAGTGAGGTCTGCACAACGCATCACCGGGGGCAAACTACCTGCCCTCCAGGACACCTACACCACCCGATGTTACAGGAAGGCCATAGGGATCATCAAGGACAACAACCACCCGAGCCACTGCCTGTTCAC
>NC_048570.1:93721813-93764313 GCF_013265735.2 Oncorhynchus mykiss | reverse complement strand
GGCTCCTGGCTCCTGGCTCCTGGCTCCTGCTACCATACCTTTTTTCAACGGCACTTCAGATATTTTGCCCTTTCACCCTCTGAACGGCCCACAATCCATGTTTCAAATGTGTCAAGACTTTAAAAGTCCTTCTTTAACCCGTCTCCTCCCCTTCATCGACACTAATTGAAGTAGAGTTAATAACAGGTTGACATAAATAAGGGATCATATCTTTCACCTGGAATCAGCTGGTCAGTCTACATCGTGGAAAGAGCAGGTGTTCCTAATGTTTTGTCCGCTCAGTGTATGTAGCTACCTGTGCTGCTGTGCTAGCTGACGCTTGCTAACGCCACGCTGGGAATATTCTCTCTGAGAGGACACGTTCCATTCCCTTGTAGCCTATTATTAAAGTGGTGACATCATCTACCCAACACCCCATCACTGAAGGATACCAGACTCCATTTTTTAGTCTGAATGTTGTTTTTTTGTTGTCGCAGCAGAGGTGAATGAGTTAAATCAAAGTCTCCGTGTGATATGTGGAATCATAGAGGAGAGATCAGCCTGTATGTGTTCCAGCTGTTTCTGTCTCTTGTTTAAAAGAAAAAATAGATCTACATTTTTAAGACCTGAGCAACAAGATAAACAGCATGATGTAAATGTGTTTATATACAGTGGGCATCATTAGTATTCATCCTCTTGGATGTACACCTACTGTATATACAGTGGGTATCGTTAGTATTCAGCCTCTTGGATGTACACCTACTGTATATACAGTGGGAACCGTTAGTATTCATCCTCTTGGATGTAGATCTACTGTATATACAGTGGGTATCATTAGTATTCACCCTCTTGGATGTACATCTACTGTATATACAGTGGGAACCGTTAGTATTCATCCTCTTGGATGTACATCTACAGTACATACAGTGGGTATCATTAGTATTCATCCTCTTGGATGTCCATCTACTGTATATACAGTGGGAACCATTAGTATTCATCCTCTTGGATGTACATCTACTGTATATACAGTGGGAACCGTTGGTGTTCATCTTCTTGGATGTACATCTACTGTATATACAGTGGAATCGTTAGTATTCGTCCTCTTGGATGTACACCTACTGTATATACAGTGGTCTACCATCTACCATCTAGCCCCACTACACAACCAGCAACCATCTAGCCCCACTACACAACCATCTACCACCTAGCCACACTACACAACCATCTACCATCTACCATCTAGCCCCACTACACAACCATCTACCATCTAGCCCCACTACACAACCATCTACCATCTAGCCCCACTACACAACCAGCAACCATCTAGCCCCACTACACAACCATCTACCATCTAGCCCCACTACACAACCATCTACCATCTAGCACCACTACACAACCAGCTACCATCTAGCCCCACTACACAACCATCTACCATCTACCATCTAGCCACACTACACAACCATCTACCATCTACCATCTAGCCCCACTACAAAACCATCTACCATCTAGCCCCACTACACAACCATCTATCATCTAGCCCCACTACACAACCATCTACCATCTAGCCCCACTACACAACCATCTATCATCTACCATCTAGCCCCACTACACAACCATCTACCATCTAGCCCCACTACACAACCATCTACAATCTAGCCCCACTACACAACCATCTACCATCTAGCCCCACTACACAACCATCTACCATCTACCATCTAGCCCCACTACACAACCATCTATCATCTACCATCTAGCCCCACTACACAACCAGCTACCATCTAACCCCACTACACAACCATCTACCATCTAGCCCCACTACACAACCCTTTACAATCTAGCCCCACTACACAACCATCTACCATCTACCATCTAGCCCTACTACACAACCAGCTACCACCTAGCCCCACTACACAACCATCTACCATCTAGCCCCACTACACAACAATCTACCATGTAGCCCCACTACACAACCATCTACCATCTACCATCTAGCCCCACTACACAACCAGCTACCATCTAGCCCCACTACACAACCATCTACCATATAGCCCCACTACACAACCATCTACCATCTACCATCTAGCCCCACTACACAACCAGCTACCATCTAGCCCCACTACACAACCATCTACCACCTAGCCACACTACACAACCATCTACCATCTACCATCTAGCCCCACTATACAACCATCTACCATCTACCATCTAGCCACACTACACAACCATCTACCATCTACCATCTAGCCCCACTACACAACCATCTACCAACTAGCCACACTACACAACCATCTACCATCTAGCCCCACTACACAACCAGCTACCATCTAGCCCAACTACACAACCATCTACCATCTACCATCTAGCCCCACTACACAACCAGCTACCATCTAACCCCACTACACAACCATCTAACCCCACTACACAACCATCTACCATCTAACCCCACTACACAACCATCTAACCCCACTACACAACCATCTACCATCTAACCCCACTACACAACCATCTAACCCCACTACACAACCAGCTACCATCTAACCCCACTACACAACCATCTAACCACACTACACAACCATCTAACCACACTACACAACCAGCTACCATCTAAACCCACTACACAACCATCTAACCCCACTACACAACCAGCTACCATCTAACCCCACTACACAACCATCTAACCCCACTACACAACCATCTAACCCCACTACACAACCATCTAACCCCACTACACAACCATCTAACCCCACCACACAACCATCTAACCCCACTACACAACCATATAACCCCACTACACAACCATCTAACCACACTACACAACCATCTACCATCTAACCCCACTACACAACCATCTAACCCCACTACACAACCATCTAACCACACTACACAACCATATAACCCCACTACACAACCATCTAACCACACTACACAACCATCTAACCCCACTACACAACCATCTAACCACACTACACAACCATCTAACCCCACCACACAACCATCTACCATCTAACCCCACTACACAACCATCTAACCCCACTACACAACCATCTACCATCTAACCCCACTACACAACCATCTACCATCTAACCCCACTACACAACCATCTAACCCCACTACACAACCATCTACCATCTAACCCCACTACACAACCATCTAACCCCACTACACAACCAGCTACCATCTAACCCCACTACACAACCATCTAACCACACTACACAACCATCTAGCCCCACTACACAACCATCTACCATCTACCTTCTAGCCCCACTACACAACCATCTAACCACACTACACAACCATCTACCATCTAGCCCCACTACACAACCATCTACCATCTACCATCTAACCCCACTACACAACCATCTACCATCTAACCACACTACACAACCATCTAGCCCCACTACACAACCATCTACCATCTACCATCTAACCCCACTACACAACCATCTACCATCTAACCACACTACACAACCATCTAGCCCCACTACACAACCATCTACCATCTACCATCTAACCCCACTACACAACCATCTAACCACACTACACAACCATATAACCCCACTACACAACCATCTAACCACACTACACAACCAGCTACCATCTAACCCCACTACACAACCATCTACCATCTAACCCCACTACACAACCATCTAACCCCACTACACAACCAGCTACCATCTAACCCCACAACACAACCATCTAGCCCCACTATACTAACCAATACATGTATCCTTTTCCTCCAGGTATTGGGAACAAGCTGAGCTATCTCAAACATGACTGAAAGAGAAGTCAAGCCTCTGCTCGTCCCGTAACCCAGAATCCTTCAAGGCTATCACCAACATGTCTCATATCGTCACACAGAGGGCAATAAATCACGACATGGATTTCATTTTCTATTTCCCCAAGACCACACAGTAGACACACTCTCTCATCTTCAGGCATTCTGGTACATCTGGAGGCGAAAGAAACAAACTCCTGGTTAGGGGAGGCGCTGGCTGAGGGGAGTAGAACACCTGGTTAGGGGAGGCGCTGGCTGAGGGTAGTAGAACACCTGGTTAGGGGAGGCGCTGGCTGAGGGGAGTAGAACACCTGGTTAGGGGAGGTGCTGGCTGAGGGGAGTAGAACACCTGGTTAGGGGAGGTGCTGGCTGAGGGGAGTAGAACACCTGGTTAGGGGAGGCGCTGGCTGAGGGGAGTAGAACACCTGGTTAGGGGAGGCGCTGGCTGAGGGGAGTAGAACACCTGGTTAGGGGAGGTGCTGGCTGAGGGTAGTAGAACACCTGGTTAGGGGAGGTGCTGGCTGAGGGTAGTAGAACACCTGGTTAGGGGAGGTGCTGGCTGAAGGGAGTAGAACACCTGGTTAGGGGAGGCGCTGGCTGAAGGGAGTAGAACACCTGGTTAGGGGAGGCGCTGGCTGAAGGGAGTAGAACACCTGGTTAGGGGAGGCGCTGGTCCCCCGGCTAGCTTCTCCCGAGACTAGTCTATACACTTTATAATCTCTGAACCCAGAGCCAACCCAGCGCTGGTCCCCCGGCTAGCTTCTCCAGAGACTAGTCTATACACTTTATAATCTCTGAACCCAGAGCCAACCCAGCGCTGGTCCCCCGGCTAGCTTCTCCAGAGACTAGTCTATACACTTTATAATCTCTGAACCCAGAGCCAACCCAGCGCTGGTCCCCCGGCTAGCTTCTCCAGAGACTAGTCTATACACTTTATAATCTCTGAACCCAGAGCCAACCCAGCGCTGGTCCCCCGGCTAGCTTCTCCAGAGACTAGTCTATACACTTTATAATCTCTGAACTCAGAGCCAACCCAGCGCTGGTCCCCCGGCTAGCTTCTCCAGAGACTAGTCTATACACTTTATAATCTCTGAACCCAGAGCCAACCCAGCGCTGGTCCCCCGGCTAGCTTCTCCAGAGACTAGTCTATACACTTTATAATCTCTGAACCCAGAGCCAACCCAGCACTGGTCCCCCGGCTAGCTATTCCAGAGACTAGTCTATACACTTTATAAACATAAACCGTATAATCTTGTAAACCTTCTACTGAACATACATAAACAATGAGCATGGATAGATCGCTGTAACAATAATGATGAGAGAACTACTCAAGTTGTAAAACTACTCTTTATATACAGACATTACGGCCATAAAACAGCTTATTTTAATGAAATAAAAACAGAAGAAAAATATAAATATCAAGGTTGTACCTCAGCTCATGTGTTGTGGTCAGTGTTTCAGTGCAAAACCTTTTAGATGCCCCCCCCTTTTCCCTTTTCTACAATGTTGTGTCAAGGGTGTCTGCCATCCTTCTGGATAGATACTGGTTGTGCAGGGTTTTATTCCAGCCCTAGTCTAATCTCACTGTAGTCTAAACATCAGCCTTGGTCTAATCACACTGTAGTCTAAACATCAGCCTTGGTCTAACATCTGCCCTGGTCTAATCACACTGTAGCCTAAACATCAGCCTTGGTCTAATCACACTGTAGTCTAAACATCAGCCTTGGTCTAACATCTGCCCTGGTCTAATCACACTGTAGCCTAAACATCAGCCCTGGTCTAATCACACTGTAGTCTAAACATCAGCCCTGGTCTAATCACACTGTAGCCTAAACATCAGCCCAAGTCTAACATCAGCCCTGGTCTAATCACACTGTAGCCTAAACATCAGCCCTGGTATAATCACACTGTAGCCTAAACATCAGCCCTGGTCTAATCACACTTTAACCTAAACATCAGCCCTGGTCTAATCACACTGTAGCCTAAACATCAGCCCTGGTCTAACCACACTGTAGTCTAAACATCAGCCCAAGTCTAACATCAGCCCTGGTCTAATCACACTGTAGTCTAAACATCAGCCTTGGTCTAACATCAGCCCTGGTCTAATCACACTGTAGCCTAAACATCAGCCCAAGTCTAACATCAGCCCTGGTCTAATCACACTTTAACCTAAACATCAGCCCTGGTCTAATCACACTGTAGTCTAAACATCCGCCTTGGTCTAATCACACGGTAGTCTAAACATCAGCCCTGGTCTAATCACACTGTAGCCTAAACATCAGCCCCAGTCTAACATCAGCCCTGGTATAATCACACTGTAGCCTAAACATCAGCCCCAGTCTAACATCCGCCCTGGTCTAATCACACTGTAGCCTAAACATCAGCTCCAGTCTAACATCAGCCCTGGTATAATCACACTGTAGCCTCAACATCAGCCCCAGTCTAACATCAGCCCTGGTCTAATCACACTGTAGCCTCAACATCAGCCCCAGTCTAACATCAGCCCTGGTATAATCACACTGTAGTCTAAACATCAGCCCTGGTATAATCACACTGTAGTCTAAACATCAGCCCTGGTATAATCACACTGTAGTCTAAACATCAGCCCTGGTCTAATCACACTGTAGTCTAAACATCAGCCCCAGTCTAACATCAGCCCTGGTATAATCACACTGTAGCCTCAACATCAGCCCCAGTCTAACATCAGCCCTGGTATAATCACACTGTAGTCTAAACATCAGCCCTGGTATAATCACACTGTAGCCTAAACATCAGCCCTGGTCTAATCACACTGTAGCCTAAACATCAGCCCTGGTATAATCACACTGTAGTCTAAACATCAGCCCCAGTCTAACATCAGCCCTGGTCTAACCCCACTGTAGCCTAAACATCAGCCCTGGTATAATCACACTGTAGTCTAAACATCAGCCCCAGTCTAACATCAGCCCTGGTATAATCACACTGTAGCCTAAACATCATCTGAGCAACAGGCCCTTTGGTCAGATAAATATTTGTTTGTGTGTTTTACCTCTCTTCTAATCCAAATGCAGTAACATATCATAAAAATGATCAAAACCTTTTAATCAAAGTGGAAATTTATTACAAATTCAGCAGATTACATCTCTGGCAGGAACGAAGGAGGAAGTGATAGGAATGCCTTAGTGTGCCGTCTCAGCTGTCTTCAATGCAGTTGGCACAAACTCTCAGGCAAACCACATTCCCTCTGACCCTGCGAAATGCAAAATGAGTGCAAGCATCATCTCTTCCTGATCGCTCGACTGAAACTTCCTCCTTCCACCACATATAAAAAAAAACTACAACTCATACAAAGCTACTTCACTTGGGGCCCCTGAGTGGCGCAGCGGTTTAAGGCACTGCATCTTAGTGCTTGAGGCGTCACTACAGACACCCTGGTTTGATTCCAGGTAGTATAACATCCGGCGTGATTGGGAGTCCGATAGGGCGGCGCACAATTGGCCCAGTGTCATCTGGGTCTGTTCGGTGTAGGCCGTCGTTGTAAATAACAATAGGTTTCTTTACTGAATTGCCTAGTTAAATTTAAAAAATAAAAACTTGTGACTTTGGTGACAGTGCTTGGCCCCAAATGACACCCTTCATCCTGGTCTATTGACTCTACAGCCAAAGCCTTCACAGATCCCCTTCACTTATTTCCATCACTAACTGATACAGATCTGATATCAAATCAAATCAAATTTATTTATATAGCCCTTCGTACATCAGCTGATATCTCAAAGTGCTGTACAGAAACCCAGCCTAAAACCCCAAACAGCAAGCAATGCAGGTGTAGAAGCACGGTATATATTTGATCACTCTGTTGTCACAGATCATTTTCCTGCGGAGCAGGAAATGCCAATTTTAGTGGTTTAAACAGGCTTCTGAAGTTTGTCATTTCCGGTTTAACATTTCAAACTTGATTTTCCCTCACGAAAACTATATCAACCCCTACAACAACCCAAAAAGTTATAATATAAATTTCCTGGTGCTCCAGTATTCTTTTTCCTGTTGTGAGAAGCTGGGTCAAATGAACCTGTTACAGTTTGCTCTGGGAAAAGGGGCAAAGCTGATTATTAAGTGCAATGTAGCGGCTGTGTTTAGTCTTTTCACCATCACATCAGCTCTGAAAGAGATGTGATTGGTCAAATTAACAATTAGTGGGAAAAAGATCAGAATTGGGCTGCCTGTCTAAACACTGCCAACTAGTCTCTATTATGATAAACCTGTTTAACTTGTTCTGGGTTTCTGCTGCTTCAGTGTAGTACACACATTCACCACAGACAGACCCAACCCATTGCATCCATTTCTTAGTCCTGTCCAGTCCATCACCATGTCCACGTTAGACAGATAACTGCTGCTCTCAGTCTTTGTTTAAAAAAAAGCCTTAGGAATCAAAAACCGGTGTAGCAAGGTGTCTGCCTCGGTTCAGAGAAAAACAACATTCTCCCAAAGGACGTAGCGTGAAGAACCTGGTCATTCAGGGTGTTAATGTTCTTCACCAAGGTTTACAGTGCCTTTGGAATGTGTTCAGACCCTTAACTCTGTACTTTGTTGATGCACCGTTGGCAGTGATTACAGCCTTGAGTCTTCTTGGGTATGACGCAACAAGCTTGGCACACCTGTATTTGGGGAGTTTCTCTTATTCTTCTCTACAGAGCCTCTCAAGCTCTGTCAGGTTGGATGGGGAGCGTTGCTGCACAGCAATTTTTTGATCTATCAAGAAATGTTTGATTGGGTTCAAGTCTGGGCTCTGGCTGGGCCAGTCAAGGACATTCAGAGACTTGTCCCGAAGCCCCTCCTGCATTGTCTTGGCTGGGTGCTTAGGGTCGTTGTCCTGTTGGAAGGTGAACCGTAAGCCCAGTCTGAGGGCCTGAGTGCTCTGGAGCAGGTTTTCATCAATGATCTCTCTGTACTTTGCTCCGTTCATCTTTGCCTCAATCATGACCAGTCTCCCAGTCACTGGCATTGAAAAAACTTCCCCACAGCATACCATAAAGGCCTGATTGGTGGAGTGCTGCAGAGATCATTGTCATTCCACAGAGGAACTCTAGAGCTCTGTCAGAATGACCATCGCGTTCTTGGTCACCTCCCTGACCAAGGACCTTCTCCACCGATTGCTCAGTTTGGCTTGGCGGCCAGCTCTAGGAAGAGTCTTGGTGGTTCCAAACTTCTTCTATTTAAGAATGAAGGAGGACTCTGTGTTCTTGGGGACCTTCAATTCTGCAGAAGTGTTTTGGTACCCTTCCCCTGATCTGTGCCTCGATACAATCCTGTCTCTGAGCTCGGACAATTTGACCTCATGGCTTGGTTTTTGCTCTGACATGCACTGTCAGGTGTGTGCCTTTCCAAATCATGTCCAATCAATTTAATTTACCACAGGGGAACTCCAATCAAGTTGTAAAAACATCTCAAGGATGATCAATGGAAACAAGATGCACCTGAGCTCAATTTTGAGTCTCATAGCAATTTTGTAAATTTGCCAACATTTCAAAAATGCTGTTTTTGCTTTGTCATTATGGGGTATTGTGATGTCATGATGGGGTATTGTGATGTCATTATGGGGTATTGTGTGAGGCTACTGAGGTTTTTTAAATTCATTTAATCCATTTTAGAATAAGTCTGTAACATAACAAAATGTGTAAAAAGTCAAGGGGTCTGAATACTTTCCAAATGCACAGTATATCCTTTTCCCATCCCCTGGAGGTGTTGCCATCATTGTTTTTTGTTTGTTAGTTAGTTAGTGTATGAACAAACAACGAGGAAGTGATTGGTACATCAGTCAGTCTGTTACTGTATGAGATCAGCAGGGAGGACCAGGTTTGTGTAGGTCTGTCCATGCGTTGACCTGGTGAGTGATACTGTGGGTGGTGGTGGCTATCAGCCGTGAGTAGGTGCAGCGGTCATAAGCCACAGGGAAAACCTGGAAGAGGTTTCCACTGGGGGGGTCAGTAGGCCGGATGCCCAGGTGTCTCATACACAGTCCCAGATACACATCCTCTATGTAGACGGCTTTAACATGCCTGGACGCCTCCACCAGCTTCCTGGGGAGGTCTAAGGTGAAGACATAGCCCAAGCCCAGAGCATAAGGTGGGTATACCGGTTCAGGAAACACCTCCTTTGGAAGGTACCATTTGGAGTTATGGTCTCTTAGAACAGCGGCCCATTGAGCCACTAGTCCAGTCTGGTAGTTCTGCGTTGGAGCGTGAAGCAGCATGTTGACCAAGGTGTTCACGTTGAGGAACATGTCTGAGTCGATCTTCATGGCGTAGGAGGCGTTGGGGCAGCGAGAGCTCAGCCACTCCATCATCACCATGGTCTTGATGGTCAGGTTTTTGTAGCTGTCTATGAAGTCGCTCTGCAGCAGATCCTGGTGCTCTTTGCTCTCCTGCAGCACCTTCTCCTGGAGCTGCTCTGTCTCCTCTCCACTGGGCAGTCCCAGCAGGAAGAACAGACGGACCTCTCTGCCCAGTACCTGCCTCTCACTGCCCCAAGTCCTGCGGACGGCCTCACGGGCCTCCCTGTTATAGGGCGCCACTGGCACCATCAGAACCAGGAAGGGGTTCTGCTCCCGGCATTTCTCTGGCTCATCCAGGATGAAGGAGTACTCATGTGGGTATTGTACATGGTACGGTCCTCGGGACACGTACGGGGGAGGAGCGGCCAGAATCGCAACTGACATGTTTGCTGCTGGCTTGGTTGTTGAAGGTGAGATCCTTTCTTTGAGGTCAACTGCCAGGATGACCACAATCATCATCACGACCAGGAACAGAAACAGGCAAAGGCAGCTGTTGCGACACCAGCGTCTCTTTTTGAGCTGTGTTTTGTCCTCCCCCTTCTGGCCATCATCAGTACTGCTGAAACACAAGGTTGAGAAAAATACATCTACTGTCAGTGTCTGACCACAGTTTCTCTAATTGATTCATTACTCCTTACGTTGGTTTAAATTCACAATGGAAGTTAATATATTTTATAGTTAGTAAGATAAGATGGTTTTTGTTTTTACATATGAACTATGTTCACTTCATCGTACTATATACAATCAATCAACATCATGCACTAGAATTTATTTGAATGTTCGATGTTTAGAAGAGAACTCCCCCCCCCCCCCACCCCTCTCCCTCTGTGGCTCACCATTGTTTAGAGATGAGGGGCTGGGCATCATGGGCGTCAGGTGGGGGGCGCTGGGTCCAGAAGTTGTGGCAGACCCCCATCATGCATTTGGGTAAGATTGTATCAAAGAGGGTGTATAGAAGTCTGACAGAGATAAGTTACTCTAACAATCTGAGGCTCAGAATGTCAGCTCTCTGAATGTCAACGACTATGTTTTTAAAAAAAATGGGCTTTATTACGTTTCAGGTAAATTATGACGCTGTTTACCGTTGTCCATTTACGTTAGTCACCGTTCCTGGCTCTGCTTAAGGGGTAGTTCTCCCATAAACACCAATTGCGATAGTAGCTGGGTCTGTTCTGCTTATTTCGTTGACTTCAAATGAACCAGGAAAAAGAGCCAGTGAGATTTATCACTTTCTCTTCCGTCTCTGACGGTTGATTAGCAGTGGGTGGAGCATCGGTGGGAGGGCCGCTGTCTGACTTCATGGGTCTCAGCATGTCAGTAGCACAGCTGCTTTCTCTGTGGTTTCCTGTGTTGTTGGCATCACTCTCATGGCAACCGTTTTCCTTCTGTCAGTGATGTGTCATGAAGTGTTACAAACAGAAAATAAGTCTGACTTTTAAGACCTTGAACCAAATATCAACAATAGTACTTATCACTGTCAATGTCAACATTTACAACCACCTATATATCACCTGTGTGTGTCTGAGAGAGAGAAAGAGATCACAGAAGGGTTCTGGGATATAATATCTTTTAACTTCTGTCATGAAGACGTACATATTATGATTTCAGAAATATTAGCAATCTTACTTTTCTGCTATTTTAAGAACAAAATCTGTTAGAAGTCTTCCAATACATTGCCTGTAGTCGTTTTAATATTTTTTCCACTAAACCAACGTTGAACCAGTTTGTTTGTCCTGTACGCTGCTCAAATGTACCGTTTACATACACCTTAGCCAAAAACATTTTAAACTCAGTTTTTCACAATTCCTGACATTTAATGCTAGTAAAAATTATATAAACTATATAGGACACTATTTTTTACCAGAGACTATATATATATATATATATATATATATATTTGTATTACTTGTTTTATTTCACCTTTATTTAACCAGGTAGACCAGATCACCTTTATTTAACCAGGTAGACCAGATCACCTTTATTTAACCAGGTAGACCAGATTACCTTTATTTAACCAGGTAGACCAGATCACCTTTATTTAACCAGGTAGACCAGATCACCTTTATTTAACCAGGTAGACCAGATCACCTTTATTTAACCAGATAGACCAGATCACCTTTATTTAACCAGGTAGACCAGATCACCTTTATTTAACCAGGTAGACCAGATCACCTTTATTTAACCAGGGAGACCAGATCACCTTTATTTAACCAGGTAGACCAGATCACCTTTATTTAACCAGGTAGACCAGATCACCTTTATTTAACCAGGTAGACCAGATCACCTTTATTTAACCAGGTAGGCCAGATCACCTTTATTTAACCAGGTAGGCCAGATCACCTTTATTTAACCAGGGAGGCCAGATCACCTTTATTTAACCAGGTAGGCCAGTTGAGAACAAGTTCTCATTTGCAACTGCGACCTGGCCAAGATAAAGCAAAGCAGTGTGACAGACAGAGTTACACATGGAGTAAACAATAAACAAGACAATAACACAAACAAGTCAATGACACAGTAGAAAAAAGAACGTTTATATACAGTGTGTGCAAAAGGCATGAGATAGGAGCGAATAATTACAATTTAGCAGATTAACACTGGAGTGATACATTTTTATTTTATTTTATTTTTTATTTATTTCACTTTTATTTAACCAGGTAGGCAAGTTGAGAACAAGTTCTCATTTACAATTGCGACCTGGCCAAGATAAAGCAAAGCAGTTCGACACATACAACGACACAGAGTTACACATGGAGTAAAACAAACATACAGTCACTAATACAGTATAAACAAGTCTAAATACGATGTGAGCAAATGAGGTGAGATAAGGGAGGTAAAGGCAAAAAGGCCATGGTGGCAAAGTAAATACAATATAGCAAGTAAAACACTGGAATGGTAGATTTGCAATGGGAGAATGTGCAAAGTAGAAATAAAAATAATGGGGTGCAAAGGAGCAAAATAAATGAATACAGTAGGGGGAGAGGTAGTTGTTTGGGCTAAATTATAGGTGGGCTATGTACAGGTGCAGTAATCTGTGAGCTGCTCTGACAGTTGGTGCTTAAAGCTAGTGAGGGAGATAAGTGTTTCCAGTTTCAGAGATTTTTGTAGTTCGTTCCAGTCATTGGCAGCAGAGAACTGGAAGGAGAGGCGGCCAAAGAAATAATTGGTTTTGGGGGTGACTAGAGAGATATACCTGCTGGAGCGTGTGCTACAGGTGGGAGATGCAATGGTGACCAGCGAGCTGAGATAAGGGGGGACTTTACCTAGCAGGGTCTTGTAGATGACATGGAGCCAGTGGGTTTGGCGACGAGTATGAAGCGAGGGCCAGCCAACAAGAGCGTACAGGTCGCAATGGTGGGTAGTATATGGGGCTTTGGTGACAAAACGGATTGCACTGTGATAGACTGCATCCAATTTGTTGAGTAGGGTATTGGAGGCTATTTTGTAAATGACATCGCCAAAGTCGAGGATTGGTAGGATGGTCAGTTTTACAAGGGTATGTTTGGCAGCATGAGTGAAGGATGCTTTGTTGCGAAATAGGAAGCCAATTCTAGATTTAACTTTGGATTGGAGATGTTTGATATGGGTCTGGAAGGAGAGTTTACAGTCTAACCAGACACCTAAGTATTTGGAGTTGTCCACGTATTCTAAGTCAGAGCCGTCCAGAGTAGTAATGTTGGACAGGCGGGTAGGTACAGGTAGCGATCGGTTGAAGAGCATGCATTTAGTTTTACTTGTATTTAAGAGCAATTGGAGGCCACGGAAGGAGAGTTGTATGGCATTGAAGCTTGCCTGGAGGGTTGTTAACACAGTGTCCAAAGAAGGGCCAGAAGTATACAGAATGGTGTCGTCTGCGTAGAGGTGGATCAGAGACTCACCAGCAGCAAGAGCGACCTCATTGATGTATACAGAGAAGAGAGTCGGTCCAAGAATTGAACCCTGTGGCACCCCCATAGAGACTGCCAGAGGTCCGGACAGCAGACCCTCCGATTTGACACACTGAACTCTATCAGAGAAGTAGTTGGTGAACCAGGCGAGGCAATCATTTGAGAAACCAAGGCTGTCGAGTCTGCCGATGAGGATGTGGTGATTGACAGAGTCGAAAGCCTTGGCCAGATCAATGAATACGGCTGCACAGTAATGTTTCTTATCGATGGCGGTTAAGATATCATTTAGGACCTTGAGCGTGGCTGAGGTGCACCCATGACCAGCTCTGAAACCAGATAGCAGAGAAGGTATGATGAGATTCGAAATGGTCGGTAATCTGTTTGTTGACTTGGCTTTCGAAGACCTTAGAAAGGCATGGTAGGATAGATATAGGTCTGTAGCAGTTTGGGTCAAGAGTGTCACACCCTTTGAAGAGGGGGATGACCGCAGCTGCTTTCCAATCTTTGGGAATCTCAGACGACACGAAAGAGAGGTTGAACAGGCTAGTAATAGGGGTGGCAACAATTTTGGCAGATAATTTTAGAAAGAAAGGGTCCAGATTGTCTAGCCCGGCTGATTTGTAGGGGTCCAGATTTTGCAGCTCATTCAGAACATCAGCTGAGCAGATTTGGGAGAAGGAGAAATGGGGAAGGCTTGGGCGAGTTGTTGTGGGGGGTGCAGTGCTGTTGACCGGGGTAGGAGTAGCCAGGTGGAAAGCATGGCCAGCCGTAGAAAAATGCTTATTGAAATTCTCAATTATGGTGGATTTATCAGTGGTGACAGTGTTTCCTATCTTCACTGCAGTGGGCAGCTGGGAGGAGGTGTTCTTATTCTCTATGGACTTTACAGTGTCCCAGAACTTTTTTGAGTTAGTGTTGCAGGAAGCAAATTTCTGCTTGAAAAAGCTAGCCTTGGCTTTTCTAACTGCCTGTGTATAATGGTTTCTAGCTTCCCTGAACAGCTGCATATCACGGGGGCTGTTCGATGCTAATGCAGAACGCCATAGGATGTTTTTGTGTCGGTTAAGGGCAGTCAGGTCTGGGGAGAACCAAGGGCTATATCTGTTCCTGGTTCTAAATTTCTTGAATGGGGCATGTTTATTTAAGATGGTTAGGAAGGCATTTAAAAAAAAATATCCAGGCATCCTCTACTGACGGGATGAGATCAATATCCTTCCAGGATACCCCGGCCAGGTCGATTAGAAAGGCCTGCTCGCTGAAGTGTTTCAGGGAGCGTTTTACAGTGATGAGTGGAGGTCGTTTGACCGCTGACCCATTACGGATGCAGGCAATGAGGCAGTGATCGCTGAGATCTTGGTTGAAAACAGCAGAGGTGTATTTAGAGGGCAAGTTGGTTAGGATGATATCTATGAGGGTGCCCGTGTTTAAGGCTTTGGGGAGGTACCTGGTAGGTTCATTGATCATTTGTGTGAGGTTGAGGGCATCAAGTTTAGATTGTAGGATGGCTGGGGTGTTAAGCATGTTCCAGTTTAGGTCGCCTAGCAGCACAAGCTCTGAAGATAGATGGGGGGCAATCAGTTCACATATGGTGTCCAGAGCACAGCTGGGGGCAGAGGGTGGTCTATAGCAGGCGGCAACAATGAGAGACTTGTTTTTAGAGAGGTGGATTTTTAAAAGTAGAAGTTCAAATTGTTTGGGTACAGACCTGGATAGTAGGACAGAACTCTGCAGGCTAACACCGCCCCCTTTGGCAGTTCTATCTTGTCTGAAAATGTTGTAGTTTGGAATTAAAATGTCTGAATTTTTGGTGGTCTTCCTAAGCCAGGATTCAGACACAGCTAGAACATCCGGGTTGGCAGAGTGTGCTAAAGCAGTGAATAGAACAAACTTAGGGAGGAGGCTTCTAATGTTAACATGCATGAAACCAAGGCTATTACGGTTACAGAAGTCGTCAAAAGAGAGCGCCTGGGGAATAGGAGTGAAGCTAGGCACTGCAGGGCCTGGATTAACCTCTACATCGCCAGAGGAACAGAGTAGGAGTAGAATAAGGGTGCGGCTAAAAGCAATAAGAATTGGTCGTTTAGAACGTCTGGAACAGAGAGTAAAAGGAGGTTTCTGGGGGCGATAAAATAGCATCAAGGTATAATGTACAGACAAAGGTAAGGTAGGATGTGAATACAGTGGAGGTAAACCTAGGTATTGAGTGATGAAGAGAGAGATATTGTCTCTAGAAACATCATTGAAACCAGGAGATGTCATTGCATGTGTGGGTGGTGGAACTAATAGGTTGGATAAGGTATAATGAGCAGGACTAGAGGCTCTACAGTGAAATAAGCCAATAAACACTAACCAGAACAGCAATGGACAAGGCATATTGACATTGAGAGGCATGCTCAGTCGAGTGATCAAAAGGGTCCAGTGAGTGGAGAGGTTGGTTGGGGGTCACGGCGATTTAGACAGCTAAATCGGTAGCAAGCTAGCATAGGAGCAAGCTAGCATAGAATGGAGGTCTGTTATTAGCCAACTCTTGCGTTCCATCAGTAGATTAGTGGGTTTCCGTGTGGTAGAGGGGATTAATCCAAATCACACAACAACAACAAAAATAAAAACAATAGATATAGTTATAGAGGCCCAAGAAGAAAAATAAATAAATACACATTTTTAAAAAATTGTCCGATTGTCTATTCAGATAGCAGCCGATGAGATAGCCAACGGCTAGCAGGCCGCAGATGGGCGCCCAGGCAACGTTGCGCCGGAGGAGCCAGCCGGACAATTCCCTCGGGTAGACAACGTCGGCAGTCCAACTGTGAAGGCCCGGTGGGGCTCCGCGTAGGCAGCAAAACGGGTCCGGATAGGTGACTGCAGCCCAGGAGTGATTGATAGAACTCTTCAGCTGGCTAGCTCCGGAACAATTGATGTTAGCTCCGGAATCGACGAAAGCCGATAGTCACACGGATAGCAGCTAGCTAGCTGTGAGATCCAGGTATGGATGTCCAGAGCCAGCGGCCGAAATCCGGTATGTTCCGTTCCGAGCCGCGCTGCGCTGCACCGCGCCGTACAAAAATGGCGATAGATTCGAGCCAAAGGACAGCCGATGACCACAAACCGTGGTTAGCTGAGTACTAACGATTAGCCAGTAAATAAGCTAACTAGCTTCTGAACCAGCTTCAGAGTAGCTTCTGGACCAGCTTCTGGCTAGCTCCCGGCTAGCTTCTGGCTAATTTCTGGCTAGCCTCTCGGAGGATTACAGATCTGAGGTAAATAATACTTTTTTATATAAATATAAATTGGTGAAGCGGATTGCAGGAGAGTGTTCTGAAGATGAGTTTTTGGAAAATTAAAAATGTGAAAAAAAAGTTGTAAATATATCTATATATAGAACATCCCTGGTCATTCCTACTGCCTCTGATCTGGAAGACTCACTAAACAGAGATCATCCCTGGTCATCCCTACTGCCTCTGATCTGGAGGACTCACGTAACACAAATGCTTTGTTTGTAAATGATGTCTCAGTGTTGGAGTGTGCCCCTGGATATCTGTAAATTAAAACAAGCTAGAAAACAGTGCCGTCTGGTTTGCTTAATATAAGGAATTTGAATGGATTTATACTTGTACTTTTTACTTTTGATAGTAAAACATATTTCTATCCAAATACTTTTCGACTTTTACTCAAGTCGTATTTTACTGGGGGACTTTCACTTTTACTTGAGTCATTTTCTATTAAAGTAGCTTTACTTTTACTACAGTATGATGATTGAGTACCTTTTCCACCACGGCAGAAACACAGAGATAATGTGACCCTTCTCTACCACACCCACAGAAACACAGAGATAAGGTGATCCTTCTCTACCACACCCACAGAAACACAGAGATAAGGTGACCCTTCTCTACCACACCCACAGAAACACAGAGATAAGGCAATCCTTATCTACCACACCCATAGAAACACAGGGATAAGGTGATCCCTCTCTACCACTCCCAGAGAAAAGCATCCAAGAGAAAGTCACAGCTCAAACAAGACACCCACAGGGAGCGGGGTCACGGTCAGGGACACCATTGTCCAGCACCCATGGAGCACTGGGGTTAAGTGTTTGCTCAAAGGCACAGTGACAGATTTGCCATTTTGTCAGCTCCAGGATTGGAACCATCCCCCTTTTGGGTTATTGGCCCAACGCTCTAACCTCAAGGCTATTTGTCTTTCCCAGAGTGTTGTTTTCAATGACAGACAGGCCCAGGTTGGTGCAAGTTTCTCCACACGTCCAGAAGCTCCTGAGGAGTGTTGAGGATGGTTGTGATAACAGCCATGTAGTGACAGCGGTCCTGGGCTCCTGCATACCCCTGAAAAAGGTTTCCACTGGGGGGGTCAGTTGGCCGGATGCCCAGGTGTCTCATACACAGTCCCAGATACACATCCTCTATGTAGACGGCTTTAACATGCCTGGACGCCTCCACCAGCTTCCTGGGGAGGTCTAAGGTGAAGACATAGCCCAGGCCCAGAGCATAAGGTGGATATACCGGTTCAGGAAACACCTCCTTTGGAAGGTACCATTTGGAGTTATGGTCTCTTAGAACAGCGCCCCGTCGGGCCACTAGTCCAGTCTGGTAGTTCTGCTTTGGAGCGTGAAGCAGCATGTTGACCAAGGTGTTCACGTTGAGGAACATGTCTGAGTCGATCTTCATGGCGTAGGAGGCGTTGGGGCAGCGAGAGCTCAGCCACTCCATCATCACCATGGTCTTGATGGTCAGGTTTTTGTAGCTGTCTATGAAGTCGCTCTGCAGCAGATCCTGGTGTTCTTTGCTCTCCTGCAGCACCTTCTCCTGGAGCTGCTCTGTCTCCTCTCCACTGGGCAGTCCCAGCAGGAAGAACAGACGGACCTCTTTGCCCAGTACCTGCCTCTCACTGCCCCAAGTCCTGCGGACGGCCTCACGGGCCTCCCTGTTATAGGGCGCCACTGGCACCATCAGAACCAGGAAGGGGTTCTGCTCCCGGCATTTCTCTGGCTCATCCAGGATGAAGGAGTACTCATGTGGGTATTGTACATGGTACGGTCCTCGGGACACGTACGGGGGAGGAGCGGCCAGAATCGCAACTGACATGTTTGCTGCTGGCTTGGTTGTTGAAGGTGAGATCCTTTCTTTGAGGTCAACTGCCAGGATGACCACAATCATCATCACGACCAGGAACAGAAACAGGCAAAGGCAGCTGTTGCGACACCAGCGTCTCTTTTTGAGCTGTGTTTTGTCCTCCCCCTTCTGGCTATCATCAGTACTAGTGAAACACAAGGTTGAGAAAAACACATCTACTGTCAGTGTCTGACCACAGTTTCTCTAATTGATTCATTACATATGAACTATGTTCACTTCATCATACTATATACAATCAATCAACATCTTGCACTAGATTTTATTTGAATGTTCGATGTTTAGATGAGAAATCCCCCCCACCACCCCTCTCCCCCCCCCCTCTCCCTCTGTGGCTCACCATTGTTTAGCGATGAGGGGCTGGGCATCATAGGCGTCAGGTGGGGGGCGCTGGGTCCAGAAGTTGTGGCAGACCCCCATCATGCATTTGGGTAAGATTGTTTTAATTTAACCAGGTAGGCCAGTTGAGAACAAGTTCTCATTTGCAACTGCGACCTGGCCAAGCAGTGTGACAGACAGAGTTACACATGGAGTAAACAATTAACAAGACAATAACACAAACAAGTCAATGACACAGTAAAAAAAAGAAAGTCTATATACAGTGTGTGCAAAAGGCATGAGATAGGAGGGAATAATTACAATTTAGCAGATTAACACTGGAGTGATAAATGAGCAGATAATGATGTGCAAGTAGAGATACTGGTGTGCAAAAGAGCAGAAAAGTAAATAAAATAAAAACAGTATGGGGATGAGGTAGGTAGATTGGGTGGGCTATTTACAGATGGACTATGTACAGGTGCAGCTATCGGTTAGCTGCTCAGATAGTTGATGTTTAAAGTTGGTGAGGGAAATAAAAGTCTCCAACTTCAGCGATTTTTGCAATTTGTTCCAGTCACTGGCAGCAGAGAACTGGAAGGAAAGCTGGCCAAATGAGGTGTTGGCTTTTGTGGATGATCAGTGAGATATACCTGCTGGAAAGTGTGCTAAAGGTGGGTGTTGTTATCGTGACCAGTGAGCTGAGATAAGGCGGAGCTTTACCTAGCATAGACTTATAGATGACCTGGAGCCAGTGGATCTGGCGACGAATATGTAGCGAGGGCCAGCCGACTAGAGCATACAGGTCGCAGTGGTGGGTGGTATAAGGTGATTTGGTGACAAAACGGATGGCACTGTGATAGACTGCATCCAATTTGCTGAGTAGAGGGTTGGAAGCTATTTTGTAGATGACATCGCCGAAGTCGAGGATCGGTAGGATAGTCAGTTTTACTGGGGTAAGTTTGGCGGCGTGAGTGAAGGAGGCTTTCTTGCGAAATAGATAGCCGATTCTAGATTTGATTTTGGATTGGAGATGTTTAATATGAGTCTGGAAGGAGAGTTTACAGTCTAGCCAGACACCTAGGTATTTATAGATGTCCACGTATTCTAGGTCGGAACCATCCAGGATGGTGATGCTAGTCGGGCGGGCGGGTGTGGGCAGCGAACGGTTGAAAAGCATGCATTTGGTTTTTACTAGCGTTTTAGAGCAGTTGGAGGCCACGGAAGGAGTGTTGTATGGCATTGAAGCTTGTTTGGAGGCTAGTTAGCACAGTGTCCAAGGAAGGGCCAGAAGTATACAGAATGGTGTCGTCTGCGTAGAGGTGGAACAGGGAATCACCCGCAGCAAGAGCGACATCATTGATATATACAGAGAAAAGAGTCGGCCCGAGAATTGAACCCTGTGGTACCCCCATAGAAACTGCCAGAGGTCCGGACAACATGCCCTCCGAAATACCACACAGAACTCTGTCTGCAAAGTAGTTGGTGAACCAGGCGAGGCAGTCATTAGAAAAACCAAGGCTATTGAGTCTGCCGATAAGAATACGGTGATTGACAGAGTCGAAAGCCTTGGCCAGGACGATGAAGATGGCTGCACAGTACTATCTTTTCTCGATGGCGTTTATGATATCGTTTAGTACCTTGAGCGTGGCTGAGGTGCACACGTAACCGTCTCGGAAGCCAGATTGCACAGCGGAGAAGGTACGGTGGGATTCGAAATGGTCAGTGATCTGTTTATTAACTTGGCTTTCGAATACTTTAGATAGGCAGGGCAGGATGGATATAGATAGGTATGTAGCAGTTTGGGTCTAGGGTGTCACCCCCTTTGAAGAGGGGGATGACCGCGGCAGCTTTCCAATCTTTAGGAATCTTGGACGATACGAAAGAGATTGAACAGGCTGGTAATAGGGGTTGCAACAATGGCGGTGGATAGTTTTAGAAAGAGAGGGTCCAGATTGTCTAGCCCAGCTGATTTGTACTGGTCCAGGTTTTGCAGCGCTTTCAGAACATCTGCTGTCTGCATATGGGTGAAGGAGAAACTTGGGCGAGTAGCTGCAGGTGGGGGCGGGGCTGTTGGCCGGGGTTGGAGTATCCAGGAGGAAGGCATGGCCAGCTGTTGAGAAATGCTTATTGACATTTTTGATTTATCATAGATTTATCAGTGGTGACCGTGTTACCTAGCCTCAGTGCACTGGGCAGCTGGGAGGAGGTGCTCTTGTTCCCCATGGACTTTACAGTGTCACAGAACTTTTTGGAGTTAGAGCTACAGGATGCGAATTTCTGCTTGAAAAAGCTGGCCTTTGCTTTCCTGACTGACTGCTTGTATTGGTTCCTGACTTCCCTGAACAGTTGCATATCGTGGGGACTATTCGATGCTATGGCAGCCCGCCACAGGATGTTTTTGTGCTTGTCAAGTGCAGTCAGGTCTGGAGTGAACCAAGGGCTATCTCGGTTCTTAGTTCTGCATTTTTTGAACAGGGCATGCTTATCTAAGATGGTGAGGAAATTACTTTTAAAGAATGACCAGGCATCCTCGACTGACAGGATGAGGTCAATATCCTTCCAGGATACCCGGGCCAGGTCGATTAGAAAGGCCTGCTCGCAGATGTGTTTTAGGGAGCGTTTGACAGTGATGAGGGGTGGTCGTTTGACCGCGGACCCATAGCGGATACAGGCAATGAGGCAGGGATCGCTGAGATCCTGATTGAAAACAGCAGAGGTGTATTTGGAGGGCAAGTTGGTCAGGATAATGTCTATGAGGGAGCCCATGTTTATGGATTTAGGGTTGTATCTGGTGGGTTCCTTGATGATTTGTGTGAGATTGGAGGGCATCTAGCTTAGATTGGAGGACTGCCGGGGTGTTAAGCATATCCCAGTTTAGGTCACCTAACAGAATGAACTCTGAAGCTAGATGGGGCGCGATCAATTCACAAATGGTGTCCAGGGCACACCTGGGAGCGGAGGGGGGTCGATAGCAGGCGGCAACAGTGAGAGACTTATTTCTGGAGAGGTTAATTTTTAAAATGAGAAGTTCAAACTGTTTGGGTATAGACCTGGAAAGTATGAGAACTTTTCAGACTCTCTCTGCAGTAGATTGAAACTCCTCCCCCTTTGGCAGTTCTATCTTAACGGAAAATGTTGTAGCTGGGTATGAAAATCTCAGAATTGTTGGTGGCCTTATCCCTTTGTTTCTGTGGGTGTGGTAGAGAAGGATCACCTTATCCCTCTGTGTTTCTGCAGTGGTGGTACCACACCACATAATACCACACCACATAGTGGGGTGGCAGCTAGCCTAGTGGTTAGAGCATTGGACTAGTATCCGAAAGTTTGCAAGATTGAATCCCTGAGCTGACAAGGTAAAAAAATCTGCCGTTCTGCTCCTGAACCAGGCAGTTAACCAAAGGTTTTTTTAGGCCGTCATTGAAAATAAGAATTTGTTCTTTAACTAACTTGCCTAGTTTAAATAAAGGTCAAATAAATAAAATATAGTACCACACCCCAATTCTACACATTTTAACATGTCTAAAATCAAATGGTGGCCCCCTGGGCTTCGAGGCCCCTATGGACGTAATCTGGACACGATAACTACCAGATTTGGCTAGCTGGTTAGCCTAATTTACCTGCGTAGATAACTTTGACCTGTAGTTGATCAACGTGAAATTTGACAGGTTATAAATACCTCTCTAATGTCTATCGGTGGCATAACAAGAGGACACCTACTCGTGGCATAACAAGAGGACAACTACTCGGTGGCATTACAAGAGGACACCTACTCGGTGGCATAACAAGAGGACACCTACTCGGTGGCATAACAAGAGGACAACTACTCGGTGGCATAACAAGAGGACAACTACTCGGTGGCATAACAAGAGGACAACTACTCGGTGGCATAACAAGAGGACAACTACTCGGTGGCATAACAAGAGGACAACTACTCGGTGGCATAACAAGAGGACACCTACTCGGTGGCATAACAAGAGGACAACTACTCGGTGGCATAACAAGAGGACAACTACTCGGTGGCATTACAAGAGGACACCTACTCGGTGGCATTACAAGAGGACACCTACTCGGTGGCATAACAAGACGACACCTACTCGGTGGCATAACAAGACGACACCTACTCGGTGGCATAACAAGACGACACCTACTCGGTGGCATAACAAGACGACACCTACTCGGTGGCATAACAAGAGGACACCTACTCGGTGGCATAACAAAAGGACACCTACTCGGTGGCATAACAAAAGGACACCTACTCGGTGGCATAACAAGAGGACAACTACTCTGTGGCATAACAAGAGGACAACTACTCGGTGGCATAACAAGAGGACAACTACTCTGTGGCATAACAAGAGGACAACTACTCGGTGGCATAACAAGAGGACAACTACTCGGTGGCATAACAAGAGGACAACTACTCGGTGGCATAACAAGAGGACAACTACTCGGTGGCATAACAAGAGGACAACTACTCGGTGGCATAACAAGAGGACACCTACTCGGTGGCATAACAAGACGACACCTACTCGGTGGCATAACAAGAGGACAACTACTCGGTGGCATAACAAGCGGACAACTACTCGGTGGCATAACAAGAGAACAACTACTCTGTGGTATAACAAGAGGACAACTACTCGGTGGCATAACAAGACGACACCTACTCGGTGGCATAACAAGACGACACCTACTCGGTGGCATAACAAGACGACACCTACTCGGTGGCATAACAAGACGACACCTACTCGGTGGCATAACAAGACGACACCTACTCGGTGGCATAACAAGACGACACCTACTCGGTGGCATAACAAGAGGACACCTACTCGGTGGCATTACAAGAGGACACCTACTCGGTGGCATAACAAGAGGACAACTACTCGGTGGCATAACAAGAGGACAACTACTCGGTGGCATAACAAGAGGACACCTACTCGGTGGCATAACAAGACGACACCTACTCGGTGGCATAACAAGAGGACACCTACTCGGTGGCATAACAAGACGACACCTACTCGGTGGCATAACAAGAGGACAACTACTCGGTGGCATAACAAGAGGACAACTACTCGGTGGCATAACAAGAGGACAACTACTCGGTGGCATAACAAGAGGACACCTACTCGGTGGCATAACAAGAGGACACCTACTCGGTGGCATAACAAGAGGACAACTACTTGTGCAATTCTACACTGTGTCACTGGACCTTGTGCATTGTGTTGCTATAACTCTCTACAGCAGAAAGTTGAAAGCTCGACTAACTTCGTTAAAAAAAAAAAACAATAATAACAATCATTAAAATAATTACAGTGGGGACCGTATTGACCCCGTTCTGGGTCAGTTCCGCGATACCCCTATTGAGTGTGGCTGCTGTAGCGTCTACCTGGATCAGGCTCAATTCACTTCCTGTTACTACATTAACAATGACACATGGATCCATGTGTGAATGTATCTCACCTACACCTAAATTAGACTAAAATATTAGCACTACATAATCTGGTGGGTGATAACCTTCAATCTGGATAATAACACAAAACAAATCTTAAGACTAGAGACATTTATCGACAAATATTACGAAAACAATCAACACCCAAACATGACGAAGAGTAAGACAGGGGAACCGATTTCAAAACGGAAACGTGACTTCTACAGACACAGACGATTTAATATTTTCACCACCGGGAATGGTAAAGGTCAAAATCGATCTGTTAAAATCAATAAATGACAACCTGGGTATACTTGAATTAGTTAGTAAGGATATAAAAGAGTTGAAGGCAAGCCTCGAGATGAGTGATGAAAAAGCTGTGACATTGGAGAAGGAAACACACAAGCTAAAAGGGACAGTCAATAAGATTGAAACCGAAATGAATGAAATTAAAAAGTAGAACACCGTTCTGAGGGAAGCCTTTACTGGACATACAAACTAGATCCATGAGAGAGAATCGGGTACTTACAGGTATCCAGGAGAAAGAAGGGGAAGTTCCTGAATCTGTAGTTAGACAGTTCCTCCTTTACAGCGCTTCAGATCCCACGCGAAGTTATCGACTAAATCCAAATTGAACGTGTACACCGCTTCCGACAGAGAGGCCAAAGGTATGAACGTCCAATCGTTGCCAAATTTGCTTCATTTAAAGATAAAACAATGGTTAAAAGCCTTGGTAAAAGACTTGCTGGGACCAAAATTGACATGAATGATCAGTTTCCGAAGGAAATTGCAGAACGGCGCAAAGTTCTGTATCCAATTTTCAAAGAAAATAGATTCAAAGCGAAACGAGAAGCTCTCGTCGTCGATAAACTATATATTGATAACCAGTTGTTCAGAGACACAAAGACCACTCCATGGTTATTTAAAAAATTACAAAGTTCTCATAGATGAGGAAAATAAACACAATTCTAGCCCAGTTATGGATTGTAACGATACAATAAAAAATATATAGATTTTCTATATATCTTCACATATAACTAATTCAACATAGTGAAGATAAAAACGAAGCAAACAGAAAGCACAGTATGTGTGGTGTGTGTTTATTTTGATTTGTTATGTTTGTAAGTTGAGTGAGTGAGTAATGAAATGGTTGCATATCCCAGAGCCAATGTATTACTGTGAGCCGGGGTATGACAGGGCTTTCAATGCTGTTCAGATGACGGATATACTTTTATAATGAATTATACGTCTTATTTATTTATTGTCCTATCATGGTGGAACAGTTTTAAAATAGATGATACGTTTGATTTGTTATTGTCCTATCATGGGGAACTACATAAAAAAAAAAATGATATCTAATAATTTATTTATGATCCTAATTTAATGGTACGGTCCATGACCCTATACCCTAGACACCCACCTGAATGATCCAGATACTAAGGAGAAGTCCTAATTTAATGGTAAGGTCCATGACCCTATACCCTAGACACCCACCTGAATGATCCAGATACTAAGGAGAAGTCCTAATTTAATGGTACGGTCCATGACCCTATACCCTAGACACCCACCTGAATGACCCAGATACTAAGGAGAAGTCCTAATTTAATGGTACGGTCCATGACCCTATACCCTAGACACCCACCTGAATGACCCAGATACTAAGGAGAAGTCCTAATTTAATGGTACGGTCCATGACCCTATACCCTAGACACCCACCTGAATGACCCAGATACTAAGGAGAAGTCCTAATTTAATGGTACGGTCCATGACCCTATACCCTAGACACCCACCTGAATGATCCAGATACTAAGGAGAAGTCCTAATTTAATGGTACGGTCCATGACCCTATACCCTAGACACCCACCTGAATGACCCAGATACTAAGGAGAAGTCCTAATTTAATGGTACGGTTCATGACCCTATACCCTAGACACCCACCTGAAGGATCCAGATACTAAGGAGAAGTCCTAATTTAATGGTACGGTCCATGACCCTATACCCTAGACACCCACCTGAATGATCCAGATACTAAGGAGAAGTCCTAATTTAATGGTACGGTCCATGACCCTATACCCTAGACACCCACCTGAATGATCCAGATACTAAGGAGAAGTCCTAATTTAATGGTACGGTCCATGACCCTATACCCTAGACACCCACCTGAATGACCCAGATACTAAGGAGAAGTCCTAATTTAATGGTACGGTCCATGACCCTATACCCTAGACACCCACCTGAATGATCCAGATACTAAGGAGAAGTCCTAATTTAATGGTACGGTCCATGACCCTATACCCTAGACACCCACCTGAATGACCCAGATACTAAGGAGAAGTCCTAATTTAATGGTACGGTCCATGACCCTATACCCTAGACACCCACCTGAATGACCCAGATACTAAGGAGAAGTCCTAATTTAATGGTACGGTCCATGACCCTAAACCCTAGACACCCACCTGAATGACCCAGATACTAAGGTTGAAGTCCTAATTTAATGGTACGGTCCATGACCCTATACCCTAGACACCCACCTGAATGACCCAGATACTAAGGAGAAGTCCTAATTTAATGGTACGGTCCATGACCCTATACCCTAGACACCCACCTGAATGACCCAGATACTAAGGAGAAGTCCTAATTTAATGGTACGGTCCATGACCCTATACCCTAGACACCCACCTGAATGATCCAGATACTAAGGAGAAGTCCTAATTTAATGGTACGGTCCATGACCCTATACCCTAGACACCCACCTGAATGATCCAGATACTAAGGAGAAGTCCTAATTTAATGGTACGGTCCATGACCCTATACCCTAGACACCCACCTGAATGACCCAGATACTAAGGAGAAGTCCTAATTTAATGGTACGGTCCATGACCCTATACCCTAGACACCCACCTGAATGATCCAGATACTAAGGAGAAGTCCTAATTTAATGGTATGGTCCATGACCCTATACCCTAGACACCCACCTGAATGATCCAGATACTAAGGAGAAGTCCTAATTTAATGGTACGGTCCATGACCCTATACCCTAGACACCCACCTGAATGAACCAGATACTAAGGAGAAGTCCTAATTTAATGGTACGGTCCATGACCCTATACCCTAGACACCCACCTGAATGACCCAGATACTAAGGAGAAGTCCTAATTTAATGGTACGGTCCATGACCCTAAACCCTAGACACCCACCTGAATGACCCAGATACTAAGGTTGAAGTCCTAATTTAATGGTACGGTCCATGACCCTATACCCTAGACACCCACCTGAATGACCCAGATACTAAGGAGAAGTCCTAATTTAATGGTACGGTCCATGACCCTAAACCCTAGACACCCACCTGAATGACCCAGATACTAAGGTTGAAGTCCCTAACTGTTTTATGTGCATGCTGTAAACTGTCTGTATGCAGCCAAAATGATGGTCAGAGACCAAGAGCAGCACTGCCCCCTCAATAATCTGAGCCTTTTCCATCATAATTTGCAAGTAAATTCATTAAAAATCCTACAATGTGATTTTCTGGATTTTTTTCTCTCCATTTTGTCTGTCATAGTTGAAGTGTAACTATGATGAAAATTACAGGCCTCTCTCATCTTTTTAAGTGGGAGAACTTGCACAATTGGTGGCTGACTAAATACTGTTTTGCCCCACTGTAGGTATGTGTATGTACATATGTATATATATATATATAGGTATGTGTCTGTATATACAGTATGTATACATGTATATCTATATAGGTATGTATATGTATACATGTATATCTATATAGGTATGTATATGTATATATGTGTATATGTATATCTATATAGGTATGTGTATGTATATATGTATATCTATATAGGTATGTGTATGTATATATGTGTATATGTATCTATATAGGTAGGTATATGTGTATATATAGGTATAGGTATGTATATATGTGTATATGTATCTATATAGGTATGTGTATGTATATATGTGTATATGTATCTATATAGGTAGGTATATGTGTATATATAGGTATAGGTATGTATATATGTGTATATGTATGCATGCGTGTATGTATATGGATATATATATTTACCCCAAAAATATGGGGGATTCTAAATGATGCAGACAATTACATTGATGGAAGCAACAGTCTTTCCTCTATATTGAGCTGACCCCCCCCCCCTTAAATAAATAAATAAATCATGTGGGTAAAACAAAGCTCAAGTTAAAAGTTCGTATCTCAGAGCATCGTAGCACCATTAGGTGCAAAAACTCGACTTACCCAGATTTACCCAGTTGCTGCCCACTTTTTGGAAGCAAAACCACTCGATTTCGTCTCTACGTTATATTGGCATCGAACATGTCTCCCTCCCCAGGAGAGGGGGTGACCTCGACAATTTATTATTAAAACCAGAGGCTGCCTGGATCTTCAATTTAAAAACCCTTGCTCCCTCCCGTCTCAACGTAGACTTTGATCTGAAGCCATTCATGTGATTAGTGTGTTTTTGCGTTTCATTGTAAGTGTTTGTAGCCACATTGTATCTATGATGGTACGCTATCCATTTATGCTTTTTTGTATGCTATTTTAATATATGAGAACGAACCAATGATATCAGGCCACACCCGGCCATGATTACAGACACCTGTGTGTTTTCTTTTGTCACTATATAAACGAGTCACCCCGCAGTGTTTGCCATTATACCCTGATGAAGACAGCTTGTCTGTCGAAAACGTTGGACATTTTTTGCGTCTGCGCTCCTAGAGTGGCTGTCCTTTATTTTTTAGGTGTTCTAGCGTTTCTTCCACCTTTACATATCATTATGTACCTCCCCTCCCCTTCCTGCCCAGGCAAGTCTGTTTTACATATCATGATGTACCTCCCCTCCCCTTCCTGCCCAGACAAGTCTGTTTTACATATCATTATGTACCTACCCTCCCCTTCCTGGCCAGACAAGTCTGTTTTACATATCATGATGTACCTCCCCTCCCCTTCCTGCCCAGACAAGTCTGTTTTACATATCATTATGTACCTACCCTCCCCTTCCTGGCCAGACAAGTCTGTTTTACATATCTTGATGTACCTACCCTCCCCATCCTGCCCAGACAAGTCTGTTTTACATATCATTACGTACCTACCCTCCCCTTCCTGCCCAGACAAGTCTGTTTTACATATCATTACGTACCTACCCTCCCCTTCCTGCCCAGACAAGTCTGTTTTACATATCATTATGTACCTCCCCGTTCTGCCCAGACAAGTCTGTTTTACATATCATTATGTACCTCCCCTCCCCTTCCTGCCCAGACAAGTCTGTTTTACATATCATGATGTACCTCCCCTCCCCTTCCTGCCCAGACAAGTCTGTTTTACATATCATTATGTACCTCCCCTCCCCTTCCTGCCCAGACAAGTCTGTTTTACATATCATTACGTACCTACCCTCCCCTTCCTCCTCAGACAAGTCTGTTTTACATATCATTATGTACCTCCCCTTCCAGCCCAGACAAGTCTGTTTTACATATCATTACGTACCTACCCTCTCCTTCCTCCTCAGACAAGTCTGTTTTACATATCATTATGTACCTCCCCTTCCTGCCCAGACAAGTCTGTTTTACATATCATGATGTACCTACCCTCCCCTTCCTGCCCAGACAAGTCTGTTTTACATATCATTATGTACCTACCCTCCCCTTCCTGCCCAGACAAGTCTGTTTTACATATCATTATGTACCTACCCTCCCCTTCCTGCCCAGACAAGTCTGTTTTAATGGATCATTACATACCTACCCTCCCCTTCCTGCCCAGACAAGTCTGTTTTACATATCATTACGTACCTGTCTTTGTGGATTCCTTTCTTTCTTCCAGACTGTCCCGTATGAAGTGAGTTATACCGTCTGTGTGTAAACCACGAGTGAAAGCAAAGCACCTGTCTACACAACACCTGGGCCTGTCTAGTTAATGTTTGAGCTATGCTTCCACCTTTGAGCCATATCATCAAGTTGGCTCGGGGGAGTGGCAAAGGCTCATGTAGCTCTCCGTTGTCGTCCATCAGCACAGGCCACAGTCTGGCAGTGAATGGAGTGTTTTATTATTTTAATGTGTGAACAGGTAGAACGCCAACATCTTCAACTGTGTGTATGTATCTATTTCTCTCTCTCTCTCTTTCACACACACACACACACACACACACACACACACACACACACACACACACACACACACACACACACACACACACACACACACACACACACACACACACACACACTGAAGGGGAGATAAACAATCTCATGAGTCAGTCCAACAGTACTCTTCTGAAGGGGAGATAAGCTAAGGGACATGATGAGGAGACAGTGTTCAGTGGGGGATCATGGGCCTCATTTATAACCAACCATTGAGTCGATTTTACACTATATATATATATCTGAGTGATCCATTTCTGAGAAGACTGTGCATGTAGCTAAAAAGTAGTAAGTAGTTGAAAAGTTGCTAATCCGTGATGAAATTCAAACACATAACCTTTGGGTTGCTAGACGTTCACGTTATACACCCACCTATCCACCCCGACCAGCCACCCTCCTCTCGTTTCTGACTTGACTAACCTTCTGTCTTATGTAACCACACCAAACATAACATATCATTCTAATTTGAATGTCTGTTTTTTTTATTACATTTACTATGTCACGTCCAGTCTTTGAGACCAGGCTGTGTTTCCGGGCAACCGCCTGGCTGAATGTGTCTTGGTGTTTTTACATGTACTATGTCACGTCCAGTCTATGAGACCGGGCTGTGTTTCCGGGCAACCGCCTGGCTGAATGTGTCTTGGTGTTTTTACATTTACTATGTCACGTCCAGTCTATGAGACCAGGCTGTGTTTCTGGGCAACCGCCTGGTTGAATGTGTTTTGGTGTTTTTCCATTTACTATGTCACATCCAGTTGATGAGACTAGGCTGTGTTTCCAGGCAACCGCCTGGCTGAATGTGTCTTGGTGTTTTTACATTTACTATGCCACGTCCAGTCGATGAGACCAGGCTGTGTTTCCGGGCAACCGCCTGGCTGAATGTGTCTTGGTGGATTTAGACAGGGAACATGGAACAGGACTGTTGGGCCAGGCCAAACCAATCCCTGTTGATCAAGGAGAGAGTAGACACCTAGCCAACATCTTAAAGAGCCCATGGATGTGAGCAACCAACCACCTATATATTCAAATACAGGATGAAAACGAAGTCAATATATTCAACGAAAATTGCTTGCCATTCTTGACTGTGGTAAACAAATAGGCAACATAGAATAATATTTGATATAGGCCTTACGTCTACAATCATTCATGTCCAGTTGTATAAAAAAATAACTTTATTTCAGAGTTCATACACCATTCTGGGGCGGCAGGTAGCCTAGTGGTTATAGCATTGGACTAGTAACCAGCAGGTAGCCTAGTGGTTATAGCATTGGACTAGTAACCAGCAGGTAGCCTAGTGGTTATAGCATTGGACTAGTAACCAGCAGGTAGCCTAGTGGTTATAGCATTGGACTAGTAACCAGCAGGTAGCCTAGTGGTTATAGCATTGGACTAGTAACCAGCAGGTAGCCTAGTGGTTATAGCATTGGACTAGTGACCAGCAGGGTAGCCTAGTGGTTATAGCATTGGACTAGTAACCAGCAGGTAGCCTAGTGGTTATAGCATTGGACTAGTAACCAGCAGGTAGCCTAGTGGTTATAGCATTGGACTAGTAACCAGCAGGTAGCCTAGTGGTTATAGCATTGGACTAGTAACTAGCAGGTAGCCTAGTGGTTATAGCATTGGACTAGTAACCGAAAGGTTGCAAGATCGAATCCCTGAGCTGACAAGGTTAAGATCTGTTGTTTTGCTCCCTGAACAAGGCAGTTTACCCACTGTTCCTGAAAATAAGAATTTGTTCTGAACTGACTTTTCTGGTAAAATAAAAATGAAATCCTGAAGTTCTCTCAAACCAGGGTGATCCTGATCTGTCGGTAAACTACTGTGAACCAAATGATCAATGTTGTTTATCGTTCTCATCCTTGTGCACTATTGTCTCAGTGGCACCCTATTCCCTATATAATACACTAATTTTTATTCCTTATATAGAACACTATTTTGTTGATCAGAGACTATATAGGAGGACAAGGTGTAATTTATCCCTTATATAGAACACTATTTTGTTGACCAGAGACTATATAGAGGACAAGGTGCCATTCGGAATTCATCCTCAGCATCGGGCGTCTCAGTCTCCCAAACGCTGACTTCCCTTTTACAGTGAATGACAGGGGAAGTGGACGATTGAACTGTCACACTGTCTCTGTCTACACCCCTTCCTGTCTGCGGCATCTAGTCACTTCAAAACTCTGAGACCGCATTCATCTTTATGTACATATTCTTCATCCCTTTACACTTGTGTGTGTGTATAAGGTAGTTGTTGTTGGAATTGTTAGGTTAGATTACTCGTTGGTTATTACTGTACTGTCGGAACTAGAAGCACAAGCATTTCGCTACACTCGCATTAACATCTGCTAACCATGTGTATGTGACTGTTGTCTTGTTTGAGCTGTGGCTGTTGTCTTGTTTGAGCTGTGACTGCGGTCTTGTTTGAGCTGTGACTGTTGTCTTATTTGAGCTGTGACTGTTGTCTTGTTTGAGCTGTGACTGTTGTCTTGTTTGAGCTGTGACTGTTGTGTTGTTTGAGCTGTGACTGTTGTGTTGTTTGAGCTGTGACTGTTGTCTTGTTTGAGCTGTGACTGTTGTCTTGTTTGACCTGTGACTGTTGTCTTGTTTGAGCTATGGCTGTTGTGTTGTTTGAGCTGTGACTGTTGTGTTGTTTGAGCTGTGACTGTTGTGTTGTGTTGTTTGAGCTGTGACTGTTGTCTTGTTTGAGCTGTGACTGTTGTGTTGTTTGAGCTGTGACTGTTGTCTTGTTTGACCTGTGACTGTTGTCTTATTTGAGCTGTGACTGTTGTCTTGTTTGAGCTGTGACTGTTGTGTTGTTTGAGCTGTGACTGTTGTGTTGTTTGAGCTGTGACTGTTGTCTTGTTTGAGCTGTGACTGTGGTCTTGGTTTCTGGACACTGAACGTCAGTAAGAGAAAACGAAGGCGTTGAAATAGTATTATGGGATATATCTGTCCTGTTACTCACAGGTGTGTAATGGTAAAGTGTTTCTTCATATCCCAACTGCCCCCAGGACACCCACAGGGAGAGGGGTCACCCACAGGGAGAGGGGTCACGGACAGGGAGAGGGGTCACGGACAGGGAGAGCGGTCACCCACAGGGAGAGGGGTCACGGACAGGGAGAGGGGTCACCGACAGGGAGAGGGGTCACCCACAGGGAGAGGGGTCACCCACAGGGAGAGGGGTCACCCACAGGGAGAGGGGTCACGGACAGGGAGAGGGGTCACCCACAGGGAGAGGGGTCACCCACAGGGAGAGGGGTCACGGACAGGGAGAGGGGTCACCCACAGGGAGAGGGGTCACCCACAGGGAGAGGGGTCACGGACAGGGAGAGGGGTCACCCACAGGGAGAGGGGTCACCCACAGGGAGAGGGGTCACCCACAGGGAGAGGGGTCACCCACAGGGAGAGGGGTCACGGACAGGGAGAGGGGTCACCCACAGGGAGAGGGGTCACGGACAGGGAGAGGGGTCACCCACAGGGAGAGGGGTCACCCACAGGGAGAGGGGTCACCCACAGGGAGAGGGGTCACGGACAGGGAGAGGGGTCACCCACAGGGAGAGGGGTCACCCACAGGGAGAGGGGTCACCCACAGGGAGAGGGGTCACCCACAGGGAGAGGGGTCACGGACAGGGAGAGGGGTCACCCACAGGGAGAGGGGTCACGGACAGGGAGAGGGGTCACCCACAGGGAGAGGGGTCACCCACAGGGAGAGGGGTCACCCACAGGGAGAGGGGTCACCCACAGGGAGAGGGGTCACGGACAGGGAGAGGGGTCACGGACAGGGAGAGGGGTCACGGACAGGGAGAGGGGTCACCCACAGGGAGAGGGGTCACGGACAGGGAGAGGGGTCACCCACAGGGAGAGGGGTCACGGACAGGGAGAGGGGTCACGGACAGGGAGAGGGGTCACGGACAGGGAGAGGGGTCACCCACAGGGAGAGGGGTCACGGACAGGGAGAGGGGTCACCCACAGGGAGAGGGGTCACGGACAGGGAGAGGGGTCACCCACAGGGAGAGGTGTCACCGACAGGGAGAGGGGTCACCCACAGGGAGAGGGGTCACGGACAGGGAGAGGGGTCACCCACAGGGAGAGGGGTCACGGACAGGGACCCCGTTGTCCAGCACCCATGGAGCACTGGGGTTAAGTGCCTTGCTCAAGGGCACAGCGTCAGATTTGCCATTTCTGTCAGCTCATATTATGTCTACATACAGTGTTGTAATGATGTGGAAATAGTTAAAGTACAAAAGGGAAAATAAATAAGCATAAATATGGGTTGTATTTACAATGTGTTTGTTCTTCACTGGTTTGCCCTTTTCTTGTAGCAAAAAGTCACACGTCTTGCTGCTGTGATGTCACACTGTGGTAATTCAGCCAGTAGATATTTTTTATTTCACTAGGAAAGTCAGTTAAGAACACATTATTATTTTACAATGATGGCCTACTGGGGAACAGTGGGTTAACTGGTCTAGGAACAGTGGGTTAACTGGTCTAGGAACAGTGGGTTAACTGGTCTAGGAACAGTGGGTTAACTGGTCTAGGAACAGTGGGTTAACTGGTCTAGGAACAGTGGGGTTAACTGGTCTAGGAACAGTGGGGTTAACTGGTCTAGGAACAGTGGGGTTAACTGGTCTAGGAACAGTGGGTTAACTGGTCTAGGAACAGTGGGTTAACTGGTCTAGGAACAGTGGGTTAACTGGTCTAAACAGAGAACATCCCTGGTCATCCCTACTGCCTCTGATCTGGAGGACTCACTAAACAGAGAACATCCCTGGTCATCCCTCCTGTCTCTGATCTGGAGGACTCACTAAACAGAGAACATCCCTACTGCCTCTGATCTGGAGGACTCACTAAACAGAGAACATCCCTGGTCATTCCTACTGCCTCTGATCTGGAGGACTCACTAAACAGAGAACATCCCTGGTCATTCCTACTGCCTCTGATCTGGAGGACTCACTAAACAGAGTACATCCCTGGTCATTCCTACTAGCCTCTGATCTGGAGGACTCACTAAACAGAGAACATCCCTGGTCATTCCTACTGCCTCTGATCTGGAGGACTCACTAAACAGAGTACATCCCTGGTCATTCCTACTAGCCTCTGATCTGGAGGACTCACTAAACAGAGAACATCCCTGGTCATCCCTACTAGCCTCTGATCTGGAGGACTCACTAAACAGAGAACATCCCTGGTCATCCCTACTGCCTCTGATCTGGAGGACTCACTAAACAGAGAACATCCCTGGTCATCCCTACTAGCCTCTGATCTGGAGGACTCACTAAACAGAGAACATCCCTGGTCATCCCTACTAGCCTCTGATCTGGAGGACTCACTAAACAGAGAACATCCCTGGTCATCCCTACTGCCTCTGATCTGGAGGACTCACTAAACAGAGAACATCCCTGGTCATCCCTACTAGCCTCTGATCTGGAGGACTCACTAAACAGAGAACATCCCTGGTCATCCCTACTGCCTTTGATCTGGAGGACTCACTAAACAGAGAACATCCCTGGTCATCCCTACTGCCTCTGATCTGGTGGACTCACTAAACAGAGAACATCCCTGGTCATCCCTACTAGCCTCTGATCTGGAGGACTCACTAAACAGAGAACATCCCTGGTCATCCCTACTGCCTCTGATCTGGAGGACTCACTAAACAGAGAACATCCCTGGTCATCCCTACTAGCCTCTGATCTGGAGGACTCACTAAACAGAGAACATCCCTGGTCATCCCTACTGCCTCTGATCTGGTGGAATCACTAAACAGAGAACATCCCTGGTCATCCCTACTGCCTCTGATCTGGAGGACTCACTAAACAGAGAACATCCCTGGTCATCCCTACTGCCTCTGATCTGGTGGACTCACTAAACAGAGAACATCCCTGGTCATCCCTACTAGCCTCTGATCTGGAGGACTCACTAAACAGAGAACATCCCTGGTCATCCCTACTGCCTCTGATCTGGAGGACTCACTA
The DNA here is from genome assembly GCF_013265735.2 of Oncorhynchus mykiss. NCBI lineage: Eukaryota > Metazoa > Chordata > Actinopteri > Salmoniformes > Salmonidae > Oncorhynchus > Oncorhynchus mykiss. Next base: position 93,727,353 of record NC_048570.1, on the reverse strand, counting down.
AACAGAGAACATCCCTGGTCATCCCTACTAGCCTCTGATCTGGAGGACTCACTAAACAGAGAACATCCCTGGTCATCCCTACTGCCTCTGATCTGGAGGACTCACTAAACAGAGAACATCCCTGGTCATCCCTACTAGCCTCTGATCTGGAGGACTCACTAAACAGAGAACATCCCTGGTCACCCCTACTGCCTCTGATCTGGAGGACTCACTAAACAGAGAACCTCCCTGGTCATCCCTACTGCCTCTGATCTGGAGGACTCACTAAACAGAGGACATCCCTGGTCATCCCTACTGCCTCTGATCTGGAGGACTCACTAAACAGAGAACATCCCTGGTCATCCCTACTGCCTCTGATCTGGTGGACTCATTAAACAGAGAACATCCCTGGTCATCCCTACTAGCCTCTGATCTGGAGGACTCACTAAACAGAGAACATCCCTGGTCATCCCTACTGCCTCTGATCTGGTGGACTCACTAAACAGAGAACATCCCTGGTCATCTACTAGCCTCTGATCTGGAGGACTCACTAAACAGAGAACATCCCTGGTCATCCCTACTAGCCTCTGATCTGGAGGACTCACTAAACAGAGAACATCCCTGGTCATCCCTACTGCCTCTGATCTGGAGGACTCACTAAACAGAGAACATCCCTGGTCATCCCTACTAGCCTCTGATCTGGAGGACTCACTAAACAGAGAACATCCCTGGTCATCCCTACTAGCCTCTGATCTGGAGGACTCACTAAACAGAGAACATCCCTGGTCATCCCTACTGCCTCTGATCTGGAGGACTCACTAAACAGAGAACATCCCTGGTCATCCCTACTGCCTCTGATCTGGAGGACTCACTAAACAGAGAACATCCCTGGTCACCCCTACTGCCTCTGGTCTGGCAGACTCACTGAACACAAATGCTTTGTTTGTAAATGAGGTCTCAGTGTTGGAGTGTTGGAGTGATGGAGTGTTGGAGTGTGCCCCTGGCTATCTGTAAATGAGGTCTCAGTGTTGGAGTGTGCCCCTGGCTATCTGTAAATGAGGTCTCAGTGTTGGAGTGTGCCCCTGGCTATCTGTAAATGATGTCTGAGTGTTGGAGTGTGCCCCTGGCTATCTGTAAATGAGGTCTCAGTGTTGGAGTGTGCCCCTGGCTATCTGTAAATGATGTCTGAGTGTTGGAGTGTGCCCCTGGCTATCTGTAAATGAGGTCTCAGTGTTGGAGTGTGCCCCTGGCTATCTGTAAATGATGTCTCAGTGTTGGAGTGTGTCCCTGGCTATCTGTAAATGATATCTCAGTGTTGGATCCTTCTCTACCACACCCACAGAAACACAGGGATAAGGCGATAATTCTCTACCACACCCAGAGAAAAGCATCCAAGAGAAAGTCACAGCTCAAACAAGACACCCACAGGGAGCGAGGTCACGGTCAGGGACACCGTTGTCCAGCACCCATGGAGCACTGGGGTTAAGTGCTTGCTCAAAGGCACAGTGACAGATTTGCCATTTTGTCAGCTCCGGGATTGGAACCATCACCCTTTTGGGTTATTGGCCCAACGCTCTAACCTCAAGGCTATTTGTCTTTCCCAGGGTGTTGTTTTCAATAACAGACAGGCCCAGGTTGGTGCAAGTTTCTCCACACGTCCAGAAGCTCCTGAGGAGTGTTGAGGATGGTCGTGATAACAGCCATGTAGTGACAGCGGTCCTGGGCTCCTGCATACCCCTGAAAAAGGTTTCCACTGGGGGGGGCGGTTGGCCGGATGCCCAGGTGTCTCATACACAGTCCCAGATACACATCCTCTATGTAGACGGCTTTAACATGCCTGGACGCCGCCACCAGCTTCCTGGGGAGGTCTAAGGTGAAGACATAGCCCAGGCCCAGAGCATAAGGTGGATATACTGGTTCAGGAAACACCTCCTTTGGAAGGTACCATTTGGACCTCGGGTCCCGGAGAACTGCGGCGCTACTTTCCACCATTCCAGTCATGTAGTTCTGCGTTGGAGCGTGAAGCAGCATGTTGACCAAGGTGTTCACGTTGAGGAACATGTCTGAGTCGATCTTCATGGCGTAGGAGGCGTTGGGGCAGCGAGAGCTCAGCCACTCCATCATCACCATGGTCTTGATGGTCAGGTTTTTGTAGCTGTCTATGAAGTCGCTCTGCAGAAGATCCTGGTGCTCTTTGCTCTCCTGCAGCACCTTCTCCTGGAGCTGCTCTGTCTCCTCTCCACTGGGCAGTCCCAGCAGGAAGAACAGACGAACCTCTCTGCCCAGTACCTGCCTCTCACTGCCCCAAGTCCTGCGGACGGCCTCACGGGCGTCCCTGTTATAGGGCGCCACTGGCACCATCAGAACCAGGAAGGGGTTCTGCTCCCGGCATTTCTTTGGCTCATCCAGGATGAAAGAGTACTCATGTGGGTATTGTACATGGTACGGTCCTCGGGACACATACGGAGGAGGAGTGGCCAGTCCAGTGGTCGGTGTTATTGATGGCCAGTCCTGAATGGATATTGTGTCCAGGTAATCTTCTGATTCAGCTTGTGGTTCAACGTCAACATACATTGTAGGTGTGTCCTTGTTGTCTGGAGTTTCAGAGTCCACATAATATGTTGATTCATCGTTAGTGGTTGGACTGATGCTCTCGGAGGACAAGTCCTCTCCTCTTGAAGGGTCTGGAGTTTCAGAGTCCACATAATATGTTGATTCATCGTTAGTGGTTGGACTGATGCTCTCGGAGGACAAGTCCTCTCCTCTTGAAGGGTCTGGAGTTTCAGATTCCACATAATATGTTGATTCATAGTTAGTGGTTGGACTGATGCTCTCGGAGGACAAGTCCTCACCTCTTGAAGGGTCTGGAGTCCTCCTAGAACGGGGACGCTGGTAGGGGTGGTTTGGGTTGTAGGGATATTCCAGAACGGTATAGTATATGACCCTCAGCGACACCAGTACCAGGAAGATCTTGGTGCACGTCCCCCAGTGACTGATCATTACATTGGGATCTTTGTCACTAGAAAAAAAAAATCAATCAGGTCAATCGTAACAAACCAAAACACACGCTGGAACACAGGAGTGATGGTTGCTGATAATGGGCCTCTGTACGCCTATGTAGATATTCCATTAAAAATCAGCCGTTTCCAGCTACAATAGTCATTTACAACATTAACAATGTCTACACTGTATTTCAGATCAATTTGACACTATTTTAATGGACAAAAATATGTGCTTTTCTTTCAAAAACAAGGACATTTCTAAGTGACCCCAAACTTTTGAACGGGTAGCGTTTGTCTCAAGTGAAGCCTTGTGAAATGATCAAGCGTTTCGTACACCGAGGTGTCAGATACAGACAGGGGTTTGTGGCGAGTCACTGTTGCGTAGCTCCTGTAGGCCATGTCGTGTCAGGAAGGTTTCGCTTTTTACAAGCCATCTAGTTTCAGTCCTGTTCCTTTGGCAAAAATCTTTACATTTCCGTATTAGTTTAAAACAAGTTGACATCAAGATAGTGATGTTACAAAGTTTAGAAATAGCTTTGAGAAATTATACAGCAAAAGTGTATGTATTTATGGAGACCACAGCTGCCGGTTACTGTAGGAAGTGTCTAACTTGTTCTGTCCTGTTTTTATCTTGCCTGACTGTGTACAGTTCAGTTCCTGCTTATATTTTTGTATTTATTTTATTACACCTTTATTTAACCAGGTAGACCAGATCACCTTTATTTAACCAGGTAGACCAGATCACCTTTATTTAACCAGGTAGGCCAGATCACCTTTATTTAACCAGGTATACCAGATCACCTTTATTTAACCAGGTAGGCCAGATCACCTTTATTTAACCAGGTATACCAGATCACCTTTATTTAACCAGGTAGACCAGATCACCTTTATTTAACCAGGTAGACCAGATCACCTTTATTTAACCAGGTAGACCAGGTCACCTTTATTTAACCAGGTTAGGCCAGATCACCTTTATTTAACCAGGTAGACCAGATCACCTTTATTTAACCAGGTAGACCAGATCACCTTTATTTAACCAGGTAGGCCAGATCACCTTTATTTAACCAGGTAGACCAGATCACCTTTATTTAACCAGGTAGACCAGGTCACCTTTATTTAACCAGGTAGACCAGATCACCTTTATTTAACCAGGTAGACCAGATCACCTTTATTTAACCAGGTAGACCAGATCACCTTTATTTAACCAGGTAGACCAGATCACCTTCATTTAACCAGGTAGGCTAGTTGAGAACAAGTTCTCATTTACAACTGCGACCTGGCCAAGATAAAGCAAAGCAGTGCGACACAAACAACACAGAGTTAAACATTAGATAGATGTGCATAAGATGAGTGTGCAAGTAGTGACACTGGGGTGCAAAGGAGCAAAATAAATCAAATAAATAACAATATGGGGATGAGGTAGTTGGATGGGCTATTTACAGATTGGTTATGTACATGTGCAGTGATCTGTGAGCTGCTCTGATAGCTGGTGCTGAAAGTCAGTGAGGGAGATATGAGTCTCCAGCTTCAGTGATTTTTGCAGTTTGTTCCAGTCATTGGCAGCAGAGAACTGGAAGGAAAGGCGGCCAACGGAGGAGTTGGCTTTAGGGGTGAACAGTGAAGTTTACCTGCTGAAGCACGTGCTGCAGGTGGGTGCTGCTATGGTGACCAGTGAGCTGAGATAAGGCGGGGCTTTACCTAGCAGAGACTTATAGATGACCTGGAGCCAGTGGGTTAGGCGACGGATATGAAGCGAGGGCCAGCCAACGAGAGCCTACAGGTCGCAGTGGTGGGTAGTATATGGGGCTTTGGTGACAAAACGGATGGCACTGTGATAGACTGCATCCAATTTGCTGAGTAGAGTGTTGGAGGCTAATTTGTAAATGACATCGCTGAAGTCGAGGATCGGTAGGATAGTCAGTTTTATGAGGGTATGTTTGGCAGCATGAGTGAAGGATGCTTTGTTGCGAAATAGGAAGCCGATTCTAGATTTAATTTTGGATTGGAGATGCTTAATGTTAGTCTGGAAGGAGAGTTTACAGTCTAGCCAGACACCTAGGTATTTATAGTTGTCCACATATTCTAAGTCAGAACCATCCAGAATAGGACGGGTGGGTAGGTGTGTGCAGCGATCGGTTGAAGAGCATGCATTTAGTTTAGCTTGCATTTAAGAGCAGTTGGCGGCCATGGAAGGAGAGTTGTATGTCATTGAAGCTCGTCTGGAGGTTAGTTAATTAACACAGTGTCCAAAGAAGGGCCAGAAGTAAACAGAATGGTGTCGTCTGCGTAGAGGTGGATCAGAGAATCACCAGCAGCAAGAGCGACATCATTGATGTATACAGAGAAAAGAGTCGGCCCGAGAATTGAACCATGTCACACCCCCATAGAGACTGCCAGAGGTCCGGACAACAGGCCCTCCGATTTGACACGCTGAACTCTGTCTAAGAAGTAGTTGGGGAACCAGGCGAGGCAGTCATTTGAGAAACCAAGGCTGTTGAGTCTGCCGATAAGAATGTGGTGATTGACAGAGTCAAAACCCTTGGCCAGGTCGATGAATAA